>NC_065564.1:569755-832688 GCF_022605725.1 Anthonomus grandis grandis | reverse complement strand
ACACATCTCGTGAGAGTATTTTTTCACCAAAAACTGAATTTTTTCGAAATCAAACTAAGTATACCAGCGTGTTATTTGGGTCACCTAGATTACGAAAACACCGGGTTTATAACAGGATCCGAGCAGAACTAAGGGAATGAGAGCACTTTGAAAATCCTGAAAAAGTCGGTTTTCGGACGTCCGTTTTTGAGGCCAAAAATGGGCATCAAAAATGCCATATCTCAGCTATTAGAAGAGCTACGACCTTGGGGATGGTCCTCGTTGGATTCAAAATGGACGAAACTAAGACAAAACCGTTGGAATTTTCCCGATAGCTCCCATAGAAGCCGAGATATCGACCTTCAAAGTTTGGACTTTTTCATTTTTTCGGGTATACCCCCCCGTATCGAATTTTTTCACCAAAAATTGATGTTTTTTCGAAATCAAACTAAGTATACCAGCGTGTTATTTGGGTCACCTAGATTACGAAAACACCGGGTTAATAACAGGATCCGAGCAGAACTAAGGGAATGAGAGCACTTTGAAAATCCTGAAAAAGTCGGTTTTCGACGTCCGTTTTTGAGGCCAAAAAATGGGCATCAAAAATGCCATATCTTAGCTATTAGAAGAGCTACGGACCTTGGGGTTGGTCTCGTTGGATTCAAAACGACGAAACTAAGACAAAAACCGTTGGAATTTTCCCGATAGCTCCCATAGAAGCCGAGATATCGACCTTCAAAGTTTGGACTTTTTCATTTTTTCGGGTATACCCCCCCGTATCGAATTTTTTCACCAAAAATTGATTTTTTTCGAAATCAAACTAAGTATACCAGCGTGTTATTGGGGTCACCTAGATTACGAAAAACACCGGGTTATAACAGGATCCGAGCAGAACTAAGGGAATGAGAGCACTTTGAAAATCCTGAAAAAGTCGGTTTTCGACGTCCGTTTTTGAGGCCAAAAAATGGGGCATCAAAAATGCCATATCTCAGCTATTAGAAGAGCTACGACCTTGGGGATGGTCTCGTTGGATTTAGAAACGACGAAACTAAGACAAAAACCGTTGGAATTTTCCCGATAGCTCCCATAGAAGCCGAGATATCGACCTTCAAAGTTTGGACTTTTTCATTTTTCGGGTATACCCCCCCGTATCGAATTTTTTCACCAAAAATTGATTTTTTTTCGAAATCAAACTAAGTATACCAGCGTGTTATTTGGGTCACCTAGATTACGAAAACACCGGGTTATAACAGGATCCGAGCAGAACTAAGGGAATGAGAGCACTTTGAAAATCCTGAAAAAGTCGGTTTTCGACGTCCGTTTTTTGAGGCCAAAAATGGGCATCAAAAATGCCATATCTCAGCTATTAGAAGAGCTACGACCTTGGGGATGGTCTCGTTGGATTTAGAACGACGAAAACTAAGACAAAACCGTTGGAATTTTCCCGATAGCTCCCATAGAAGCCGAGATATCGACCTTCAAAGTTTGGACTTTTTCATTTTTCGGGTATACCGTACCGTATCGAATTTTT
The DNA here is from genome assembly GCF_022605725.1 of Anthonomus grandis grandis. Classification (NCBI taxonomy): domain Eukaryota; kingdom Metazoa; phylum Arthropoda; class Insecta; order Coleoptera; family Curculionidae; genus Anthonomus; species Anthonomus grandis. Next base: position 831,178 of record NC_065564.1, on the reverse strand, counting down.
TTTCACCAAAAATTGATTTTTTTCGAAATCAAACTAAGTATACCAGCGTGTTATTTGGGTCACCTAGATTACGAAAACACCGGGTTATAACAGGATCCGAGCAGAAACTAAGGGAATGAGAGCACTTTGAAAATCCTGAAAAAGTCGGTTTTCGACGTCCGTTTTTGAGGCCAAAAATGGGCATCAAAAAATGCCATATCTCAGCTATTAGAAGAGCTACAACCTTGGGGATGGTCTCGTTGGATTCAAAATGACGAAACTAAGACAAAAACCATTGGAATTTTCCCGATAGCTCCCATAGAAGCCGAGATATCGACCTTCAAAGTTTTGGACTTTTTTCATTTTTCGGGTATACCCCCCCCGTATCGAATTTTTTCACCAAAAACTGAATTTTTTCGAAATCAAACTAAGTATACCAGCGTGTTATTTGGGTCCACCTAGATTACGAAAACACCGGGTTATAACAGGATCCGAGCAGAACTAAGGGAATGAGAGCACTTTGAAAAATCCTGAAAAAGTCCGGTTTTTCGACGTTCGTTTTTGAGGCCAAAAATGGGCATCAAAAAATGCCATATCTCAGCTATTAAAAGAGCTACGACCTTGGGGATGGTCTCGTTGGATTCAAAATGACGAAACTAAGACAAAACCGTTGGAATTTTCTCGATAGCTCCCATAGAAGCCGAGATATCGACCTTCAAAGTTTGGACTTTTTCATTTTTCGGGTATACCCCCCCGTATCGAATTTTTTTCACCAAAAACTGAATTTTTTCGAAATCAAACTAAGTATACCAGCGTGTTATTTGGGTCACCTAGATTACGAAAACACCGGGTTATAACAGGATCCGAGCAGAACTAAGGGAATGAGAGCACTTTGAAAATCCTGAAAAAGTCGGTTTTCGACGTCCGTTTTTGAGGCCAAAAATGGGCATCAAAAAATGCCATATCTCAGCTATTAGAAGAGCTACGACCTTGGGGATGGTCTCGTTGGATTTAGAAACGACGAAACTAAGACAAAACCGTTGGAATTTTCCCGATAGCTCCCATAGAAGCCGAGATATCGACCTTCAAAGTTTGGACTTTTTCATTTTTCGGGTATACCCCCCCGTATCGAATTTTTTCACCAAAAATTGATTTTTTTCGAAATCAAACTAAGTATACCAGCGTGTTATTTGGGTCACCTAGATTACGAAAACACCGGGTTATAACAGGATCCGAGCAGAACTAAGGGAATGAGAGCACTTTGAAAATCCTGAAAAAGTCGGTTTTCGACGTCCGTTTTTGAGGCCAAAAATGGGCATCAAAAATGCCATATCTCAGCTATTAGAAGAGCTACGACCTTGGGGATGGTCTCGTTGGATTCAAAATGACGAAACTAAGACAAAACCGTTGGAATTTTTCCGATAGCTCCCATAGAAGCCGAGATATCGACCTTCAAAGTTTGGACTTTTTCATTTTTCGGGTATACCCCCCCGTATCGAATTTTTTCACCAAAAATTGATTTTTTTCGAAATCAAACTAAGTATACCAGCGTGTTATTTGGGTCACCTAGATTACGAAAACACCGGGTTATAACAGGATCCGAGCAGAACTAAGGGAATGAGAGCACTTTGAAAATCCTGAAAAAGTCGGTTTTCGACGTCCGTTTTTGAGGCCAAAAATGGGCATCAAAAATGCCATATCTCAGCTATTAGAAGAGCTACGACCTTGGGGATGGTCTTGTTGGATTCAAAATGACGAAACTAAGACAAAACCGTTGGAATTTTTCCGATAGCTCCCATAGAAGCCGAGATATCGACCTTCAAAGTTTGGACTTTTTCATTTTTCGGGTATACCCCCCCGTATCGAATTTTTTCACCAAAAATTGATTTTTTTCGAAATCAAACTAAGTATACCAGCGTGTTATTTGGGTCACCTAGATTACGAAAACACCGGGTTATAACAGGATCCGAGCAGAACTAAGGGAATGAGAGCACTTTGAAAATCCTGAAAAAGTCGGTTTTCGACGTCCGTTTTTGAGGCCAAAAATGGGCATCAAAAATGCCATATCTCAGCTATTAGAAGAGCTACGACCTTGGGGATGGTCTCGTTGGATTCAAAATGACGAAACTAAGACAAAACCGTTGGAATTTTCTCGATAGCTCCCATAGAAGCCGAGATATCGACCTTCAAAGTTTGGACTTTTTCATTTTTCGGGTATACCCCCCCGTATCGAATTTTTTCACCAAAAACTGAATTTTTTCGAAATCAAACTAAGTATACCAGCGTGTTATTTGGGTCACCTAGATTACGAAAACACCGGGTTATAACAGGATCCGAGCAGAACTAAGGGAATGAGAGCACTTTGAAAATCCTGAAAAAGTCGGTTTTCGACGTCCGTTTTTGAGGCCAAAAATGGGCATCAAAAATGCCATATCTCAGCTATTAAAAGAGCTACGACCTTGGGGATGGTCTCGTTGGATTCAAAATGACGAAACTAAGACAAAACCGTTGGAATTTTCTCGATAGCTCCCATAGAAGCCGAGATATCGACCTTCAAAGTTTGGACTTTTTCATTTTTCGGGTATACCCCCCCGTATCGAATTTTTTCACCAAAAATTGATTTTTTTCGAAATCAAACTAAGTATACCAGCGTGTTATTTGGGTCACCTAGATTACGAAAACACCGGGTTATAACAGGATCCGAGCAGAACTAAGGGAATGAGAGCACTTTGAAAATCCTGAAAAAGTCGGTTTTCGACGTCCGTTTTTGAGGCCAAAAATGGGCATCAAAAATGCCATATCTCAGCTATTAGAAGAGCTACGACCTTGGGGATGGTCTCGTTGGATTCAAAATGACGAAACTAAGACAAAACCGTTGGAATTTTCTCGATAGCTCCCATAGAAGCCGAGATATCGACCTTCAAAGTTTGGACTTTTTCATTTTTCGGGTATACCCCCCCGTATCGAATTTTTTCACCAAAAACTGAATTTTTTCGAAATCAAACTAAGTATACCAGCGTGTTATTTGGGTCACCTAGATTACGAAAACACCGGGTTATAACAGGATCCGAGCAGAACTAAGGGAATGAGAGCACTTTGAAAATCCTGAAAAAGTCGGTTTTCGACGTCCGTTTTTGAGGCCAAAAATGGGCATCAAAAATGCCATATCTCAGCTATTAAAAGAGCTACGACCTTGGGGATGGTCTCGTTGGATTCAAAATGACGAAACTAAGACAAAACCGTTGGAATTTTCTCGATAGCTCCCATAGAAGCCGAGATATCGACCTTCAAAGTTTGGACTTTTTCATTTTTCGGGTATACCCCCCCGTATCGAATTTTTTCACCAAAAATTGATTTTTTTCAAAATCAAACTAAGTATACCAGCGTGTTATTTGGGTCACCTAGATTACGAAAACACCGGGTTATAACAGGATCCGAGCAGAACTAAGGGAATGAGAGCACTTTGAAAATCCTGAAAAAGTCGGTTTTCGACGTCCGTTTTTGAGGCCAAAAATGGGCATCAAAAATGCCATATCTCAGCTATTAGAAGAGCTACGACCTTGGGGATGGTCTCGTTGGATTTAGAACGACGAAACTAAGACAAAACCGTTGGAATTTTCCCGATAGCTCCCATAGAAGCCGAGATATCGACCTTCAAAGTTTGGACTTTTTCATTTTTCGGGTATACCCCCCCGTATCGAATTTTTTCACCAAAAATTGAATTTTTTCGAAATCAAACTAAGTATACCAGCGTGTTATTTGGGTCACCTAGATTACGAAAACACCGGGTTATAACAGGATCCGAGCGGAACTAAGGGAATGAGAGCACTTTGAAAATCCTGAAAAAGTCGGTTTTCGACGTCCGTTTTTGAGGCCAAAAATGGGCATCAAAAATGCCATATCTCAGCTATTAAAAGAGCTACGACCTTGGGGATGGTCTCGTTGGATTCAAAATGACGAAACTAAGACAAAACCGTTGGAATTTTCTCGATAGCTCCCATAGAAGCCGAGATATCGACCTTCAAAGTTTGGACTTTTTCATTTTTCGGGTATACCCCCCCGTATCGAATTTTTTCACCAAAAACTGAATTTTTTCGAAATCAAACTAAGTATACCAGCGTGTTATTTGGGTCACCTAGATTACGAAAACACCGGGTTATAACAGGATCCGAGCAGAACTAAGGGAATGAGAGCACTTTGAAAATCCTGAAAAAGTCGGTTTTCGACGTCCGTTTTTGAGGCCAAAAATGGGCATCAAAAATGCCATATCTCAGCTATTAGAAGAGCTACGACCTTGGGGATGGTCTCGTTGGATTCAAAATGACGAAACTAAGACAAAACCGTTGGAATTTTCCCGATAGCTCCCATAGAAGCCGAGATATCGACCTTCAAAGTTTGGACTTTTTCATTTTTCGGGTATACCCCCCCGTATCGAATTTTTTCACCAAAAATTGATTTTTTTCGAAATCAAACTAAGTATACCAGCGTGTTATTTGGGTCACCTAGATTACGAAAACACCGGGTTATAACAGGATCCGAGCAGAACTAAGGGAATGAGAGCACTTTGAAAATCCTGAAAAAGTCGGTTTTCGACGTCCGTTTTTGAGGCCAAAAATGGGCATCAAAAATGCCATATCTCAGCTATTAGAAGAGCTACGACCTTGGGGATGTTCTCGTTGGATTCAAAATGACGAAACTAAGACAAAACCGTTGGAATTTTCTCGATAGCTCCCATAGAAGCCGAGATATCGACCTTCAAAGTTTGGACTTTTTCATTTTTCGGGTATACCCCCCCGTATCGAATTTTTTCACCAAAAACTGAATTTTTTCGAAATCAAACTAAGTATACCAGCGTGTTATTTGGGTCACCTAGATTACGAAAACACCGGGTTATAACAGGATCCGAGCAGAACTAAGGGAATGAGAGCACTTTGAAAATCCTGAAAAAGTCGGTTTTCGACGTCCGTTTTTGAGGCCAAAAATGGGCATCAAAAATGCCATATCTCAGCTATTAGAAGAGCTACGACCTTGGGGATGGTCTCGTTGGATTCAAAATGACGAAACTAAGACAAAACCGTTGGAATTTTCTCGATAGCTCCCATAGAAGCCGAGATATCGACCTTCAAAGTTTGGACTTTGTCATTTTTCGGGTATACCCCCCGTATCGAATTTTTTCACCAAAAATTGAATTTTTTCGAAATCAAACTAAGTATACCAGCGTGTTATTTGGGTCACCTAGATTACGAAAACACCGGGTTATAACAGGATCCGAGCAGAACTAAGGGAATGAGAGCACTTTGAAAATCCTGAAAAAGTCGGTTTTCGACGTCCGTTTTTGAGGCCAAAAATGGGCATCAAAAATGCCATATCTCAGCTATTAGAAGAGCTACGACCTTGGGGATGGTCTCGTTGGATTCAAAATGACGAAACTAAGACAAAACCGTTGGAATTTTCTCGATAGCTCCCATAGAAGCCGAGATATCGACCTTCAAAGTTTGGACTTTTTCATTTTTCGGGTATACCCCCCCGTATCGAATTTTTTCACCAAAAACTGAATTTTTTCGAAATCAAACTAAGTATACCAGCGTGTTATTTGGGTCACCTAGATTACGAAAACACCGGGTTATAACAGGATCCGAGCAGAACTAAGGGAATGAGAGCACTTTGAAAATCCTGAAAAAGTCGGTTTTCGACGTCCGTTTTTGAGGCCAAAAATGGGCATCAAAAATGCCATATCTCAGCTATTAGAAGAGCTACGACCTTGGGGATGGTCTCGTTGGATTTAGAACGACGAAACTAAGACAAAACCGTTGGAATTTTCCCGATAGCTCCCATAGAAGCCGAGATATCGACCTTCAAAGTTTGGACTTTTTCATTTTTCGGGTATACCCCCCCGTATCGAATTTTTTCACCAAAAATTGATTTTTTTCGAAATCAAACTAAGTATACCAGCGTGTTATTTGGGTCACCTAGATTACGAAAACACCGGGTTATAACAGGATCCGAGCAGAACTAAGGGAATGAGAGCACTTTGAAAATCCTGAAAAAGTCGGTTTTCGACGTCCGTTTTTGAGGCCAAAAATGGGCATCAAAAATGCCATATCTCAGCTATTAGAAGAGCTACGACCTTGGGGATGGTCTCGTTGGATTTAGAACGACGAAACTAAGACAAAACCGTTGGAATTTTCCCGATAGCTCCCATAGAAGCCGAGATATCGACCTTCAAAGTTTGGACTTTTTCATTTTTCGGGTATACCCCCCCGTATCGAATTTTTTCACCAAAAATTGAATTTTTTCGAAATCAAACTAAGTATACCAGCGTGTTATTTGGGTCACCTAGATTACGAAAACACCGAGTTATAACAGGATCCGAGCAGAACTAAGGGAATGAGAGCACTTTGAAAATCCTGAAAAAGTCGGTTTTCGACGTTCGTTTTTGAGGCCAAAAATGGGCATCAAAAATGCCATATCTCAGCTATTAAAAGAGCTACGACCTTGGGGATGGTCTCGTTGGATTCAAAATGACGAAACTAAGACAAAACCGTTGGAATTTTCTCGATAGCTCCCATAGAAGCCGAGATATCGACCTTCAAAGTTTGGACTTTTTCATTTTTCGGGTATACCCCCCCGTATCGAATTTTTTCACCAAAAACTGAATTTTTTCGAAATCAAACTAAGTATACCAGCGTGTTATTTGGGTCACCTAGATTACGAAAACACCGGGTTATAACAGGATCCGAGCAGAACTAAGGGAATGAGAGCACTTTGAAAATCCTGAAAAAGTCGGTTTTCGACGTCCGTTTTTGAGGCCAAAAATGGGCATCAAAAATGCCATATCTCAGCTATTAGAAGAGCTACGACCTTGGGGATGGTCTCGTTGGATTCAAAATGACGAAACTAAGACAAAACCGTTGGAATTTTCTCGATAGCTCCCATAGAAGCCGAGATATCGACCTTCAAAGTTTGGACTTTTTCATTTTTCGGGTATACCCCCCCGTATCGAATTTTTTCACCAAAAACTGAATTTTTTCGAAATCAAACTAAGTATACCAGCGTGTTATTTGGGTCACCTAGATTACGAAAACACCGGGTTATAACAGGATCCGAGCAGAACTAAGGGAATGAGAGCACTTTGAAAATCCTGAAAAAGTCGGTTTTCGACGTCCGTTTTTGAGGCCAAAAATGGGCATCAAAAATGCCATATCTCAGCTATTAGAAGAGCTACGACCTTGGGGATGGTCTCGTTGGATTCAAAATGACGAAACTAAGACAAAACCGTTGGAATTTTCATGATAGCTCCCATAGAAGCCGAGATATCGACCTTCAAAGTTTGGACTTTTTCATTTTTCGGGTATACCCCCCCGTATCGAATTTTTTCACCAAAAATTGATTTTTTTCGAAATCAAACTAAGTATACCAGCGTGTTATTTGGGTCACCTAGATTACGAAAACACCGGGTTATAACAGGATCCGAGCAGAACTAAGGGAATGAGAGCACTTTGAAAATCCTGAAAAAGTCGGTTTTCGACGTCCGTTTTTGAGGCCAAAAATGGGCATCAAAAATGCCATATCTCAGCTATTAGAAGAGCTACGACCTTGGGGATGGTCTCGTTGGATTCAAAATGACGAAACTAAGACAAAACCGTTGGAATTTTCCCGATAGCTCCCATAGAAGCCGAGATATCGACCTTCAAAGTTTGGACTTTTTCATTTTTCGGGTATACCCCCCCGTATCGAATTTTTTCACCAAAAACTGAATTTTTTCGAAATCAAACTAAGTATACCAGCGTGTTATTTGGGTCACCTAGATTACGAAAACACCGGGTTATAACAGGATCCGAGCAGAACTAAGGGAATGAGAGCACTTTGAAAATCCTGAAAAAGTCGGTTTTCGACGTTCGTTTTTGAGGCCAAAAATGGGCATCAAAAATGCCATATCTCAGCTATTAAAAGAGCTACGACCTTGGGGATGGTCTCGTTGGATTCAAAATGACGAAACTAAGACAAAACCGTTGGAATTTTCTCGATAGCTCCCATAGAAGCCGAGATATCGACCTTCAAAGTTTGGACTTTTTCATTTTTCGGGTATACCCCCCCGTATCGAATTTTTTCACCAAAAACTGAATTTTTTCGAAATCAAACTAAGTATACCAGCGTGTTATTTGGGTCACCTAGATTACGAAAACACCGGGTTATAACAGGATCCGAGCAGAACTAAGGGAATGAGAGCACTTTGAAAATCCTGAAAAAGTCGGTTTTCGACGTCCGTTTTTGAGGCCAAAAATGGGCATCAAAAATGCCATATCTCAGCTATTAGAAGAGCTACGACCTTGGGGATGGTCTCGTTGGATTCAAAATGACGAAACTAAGACAAAACCGTTGGAATTTTCCCGATAGCTCCCATAGAAGCCGAGATATCGACCTTCAAAGTTTGGACTTTTTCATTTTTCGGGTATACCCCCCCGTATCGAATTTTTTCACCAAAAATTGATTTTTTTCGAAATCAAACTAAGTATACCAGCGTGTTATTTGGGTCACCTAGATTACGAAAACACCGGGTTATAACAGGATCCGAGCAGAACTAAGGGAATGAGAGCACTTTGAAAATCCTGAAAAAGTCGGTTTTCGACGTCCGTTTTTGAGGCCAAAAATGGGCATCAAAAATGCCATATCTTAGCTATTAGAAGAGCTACGACCTTGGGGTTGGTCTCGTTGGATTCAAAACGACGAAACTAAGACAAAACCGTTGGAATTTTCCCGATAGCTCCCATAGAAGCCGAGATATCGACCTTCAAAGTTTGGACTTTTTCATTTTTCGGGTATACCCCCCCGTATCGAATTTTTTCACCAAAAATTGATTTTTTTCGAAATCAAACTAAGTATACCAGCGTGTTATTTGGGTCACCTAGATTACGAAAACACCGGGTTATAACAGGATCCGAGCAGAACTAAGGGAATGAGAGCACTTTGAAAATCCTGAAAAAGTCGGTTTTCGACGTCCGTTTTTGAGGCCAAAAATGGGCATCAAAAATGCCATATCTCAGCTATTAGAAGAGCTACGACCTTGGGGATGGTCTCGTTGGATTTAGAACGACGAAACTAAGACAAAACCGTTGGAATTTTCCCGATAGCTCCCATAGAAGCCGAGATATCGACCTTCAAAGTTTGGACTTTTTCATTTTTCGGGTATACCGTACCGTATCGAATTTTTTCACCAAAAATTGATTTTTTTCGAAATCAAACTAAGTATACCAGCGTGTTATTTGGGTCACCTAGATTACGAAAACACCGGGTTATAACAGGATCCGAGCAGAACTAAGGGAATGAGAGCACTTTGAAAATCCTGAAAAAGTCGGTTTTCGACGTCCGTTTTTGAGGCCAAAAATGGGCATCAAAAATGCCATATCTCAGCTATTAGAAGAGCTACAACCTTGGGGATGGTCTCGTTGGATTCAAAATGACGAAACTAAGACAAAACCATTGGAATTTTCCCGATAGCTCCCATAGAAGCCGAGATATCGACCTTCAAAGTTTGGACTTTTTCATTTTTCGGGTATACCCCCCCGTATCGAATTTTTTCACCAAAAACTGAATTTTTTCGAAATCAAACTAAGTATACCAGCGTGTTATTTGGGTCACCTAGATTACGAAAACACCGGGTTATAACAGGATCCGAGCAGAACTAAGGGAATGAGAGCACTTTGAAAATCCTGAAAAAGTCGGTTTTCGACGTTCGTTTTTGAGGCCAAAAATGGGCATCAAAAATGCCATATCTCAGCTATTAAAAGAGCTACGACCTTGGGGATGGTCTCGTTGGATTCAAAATGACGAAACTAAGACAAAACCGTTGGAATTTTCTCGATAGCTCCCATAGAAGCCGAGATATCGACCTTCAAAGTTTGGACTTTTTCATTTTTCGGGTATACCCCCCCGTATCGAATTTTTTCACCAAAAACTGAATTTTTTCGAAATCAAACTAAGTATACCAGCGTGTTATTTGGGTCACCTAGATTACGAAAACACCGGGTTATAACAGGATCCGAGCAGAACTAAGGGAATGAGAGCACTTTGAAAATCCTGAAAAAGTCGGTTTTCGACGTCCGTTTTTGAGGCCAAAAATGGGCATCAAAAATGCCATATCTCAGCTATTAGAAGAGCTACGACCTTGGGGATGGTCTCGTTGGATTTAGAACGACGAAACTAAGACAAAACCGTTGGAATTTTCCCGATAGCTCCCATAGAAGCCGAGATATCGACCTTCAAAGTTTGGACTTTTTCATTTTTCGGGTATACCCCCCCGTATCGAATTTTTTCACCAAAAATTGATTTTTTTCGAAATCAAACTAAGTATACCAGCGTGTTATTTGGGTCACCTAGATTACGAAAACACCGGGTTATAACAGGATCCGAGCAGAACTAAGGGAATGAGAGCACTTTGAAAATCCTGAAAAAGTCGGTTTTCGACGTCCGTTTTTGAGGCCAAAAATGGGCATCAAAAATGCCATATCTCAGCTATTAGAAGAGCTACGACCTTGGGGATGGTCTCGTTGGATTCAAAATGACGAAACTAAGACAAAACCGTTGGAATTTTTCCGATAGCTCCCATAGAAGCCGAGATATCGACCTTCAAAGTTTGGACTTTTTCATTTTTCGGGTATACCCCCCCGTATCGAATTTTTTCACCAAAAATTGATTTTTTTCGAAATCAAACTAAGTATACCAGCGTGTTATTTGGGTCACCTAGATTACGAAAACACCGGGTTATAACAGGATCCGAGCAGAACTAAGGGAATGAGAGCACTTTGAAAATCCTGAAAAAGTCGGTTTTCGACGTCCGTTTTTGAGGCCAAAAATGGGCATCAAAAATGCCATATCTCAGCTATTAGAAGAGCTACGACCTTGGGGATGGTCTTGTTGGATTCAAAATGACGAAACTAAGACAAAACCGTTGGAATTTTTCCGATAGCTCCCATAGAAGCCGAGATATCGACCTTCAAAGTTTGGACTTTTTCATTTTTCGGGTATACCCCCCCGTATCGAATTTTTTCACCAAAAATTGATTTTTTTCGAAATCAAACTAAGTATACCAGCGTGTTATTTGGGTCACCTAGATTACGAAAACACCGGGTTATAACAGGATCCGAGCAGAACTAAGGGAATGAGAGCACTTTGAAAATCCTGAAAAAGTCGGTTTTCGACGTCCGTTTTTGAGGCCAAAAATGGGCATCAAAAATGCCATATCTCAGCTATTAGAAGAGCTACGACCTTGGGGATGGTCTCGTTGGATTCAAAATGACGAAACTAAGACAAAACCGTTGGAATTTTCTCGATAGCTCCCATAGAAGCCGAGATATCGACCTTCAAAGTTTGGACTTTTTCATTTTTCGGGTATACCCCCCCGTATCGAATTTTTTCACCAAAAACTGAATTTTTTCGAAATCAAACTAAGTATACCAGCGTGTTATTTGGGTCACCTAGATTACGAAAACACCGGGTTATAACAGGATCCGAGCAGAACTAAGGGAATGAGAGCACTTTGAAAATCCTGAAAAAGTCGGTTTTCGACGTCCGTTTTTGAGGCCAAAAATGGGCATCAAAAATGCCATATCTCAGCTATTAAAAGAGCTACGACCTTGGGGATGGTCTCGTTGGATTCAAAATGACGAAACTAAGACAAAACCGTTGGAATTTTCTCGATAGCTCCCATAGAAGCCGAGATATCGACCTTCAAAGTTTGGACTTTTTCATTTTTCGGGTATACCCCCCCGTATCGAATTTTTTCACCAAAAATTGATTTTTTTCGAAATCAAACTAAGTATACCAGCGTGTTATTTGGGTCACCTAGATTACGAAAACACCGGGTTATAACAGGATCCGAGCAGAACTAAGGGAATGAGAGCACTTTGAAAATCCTGAAAAAGTCGGTTTTCGACGTCCGTTTTTGAGGCCAAAAAATGGGCATCAAAAATGCCATATCTCAGCTATTAGAAGAGCTACGACCTTGGGGATGGTCTCGTTGGATTCAAAATGACGAAACTAAGACAAAACCGTTGGAATTTTCTCGATAGCTCCCATAGAAGCCGAGATATCGACCTTCAAAGTTTGGACTTTTTCATTTTTCGGGTATACCCCCCCGTATCGAATTTTTTCACCAAAAACTGAATTTTTTCGAAATCAAACTAAGTATACCAGCGTGTTATTTGGGTCACCTAGATTACGAAAACACCGGGTTATAACAGGATCCGAGCAGAACTAAGGGAATGAGAGCACTTTGAAAATCCTGAAAAAGTCGGTTTTCGACGTCCGTTTTTGAGGCCAAAAATGGGCATCAAAAATGCCATATCTCAGCTATTAAAAGAGCTACGACCTTGGGGATGGTCTCGTTGGATTCAAAATGACGAAACTAAGACAAAACCGTTGGAATTTTCTCGATAGCTCCCATAGAAGCCGAGATATCGACCTTCAAAGTTTGGACTTTTTCATTTTTCGGGTATACCCCCCCGTATCGAATTTTTTCACCAAAAATTGATTTTTTTCAAAATCAAACTAAGTATACCAGCGTGTTATTTGGGTCACCTAGATTACGAAAACACCGGGTTATAACAGGATCCGAGCAGAACTAAGGGAATGAGAGCACTTTGAAAATCCTGAAAAAGTCGGTTTTCGACGTCCGTTTTTGAGGCCAAAAATGGGCATCAAAAATGCCATATCTCAGCTATTAGAAGAGCTACGACCTTGGGGATGGTCTCGTTGGATTTAGAACGACGAAACTAAGACAAAACCGTTGGAATTTTCCCGATAGCTCCCATAGAAGCCGAGATATCGACCTTCAAAGTTTGGACTTTTTCATTTTTCGGGTATACCCCCCCGTATCGAATTTTTTCACCAAAAATTGAATTTTTTCGAAATCAAACTAAGTATACCAGCGTGTTATTTGGGTCACCTAGATTACGAAAACACCGGGTTATAACAGGATCCGAGCGGAACTAAGGGAATGAGAGCACTTTGAAAATCCTGAAAAAGTCGGTTTTCGACGTCCGTTTTTGAGGCCAAAAATGGGCATCAAAATGCCATATCTCAGCTATTAAAAGAGCTACGACCTTGGGGATGGTCTCGTTGGATTCAAAATGACGAAACTAAGACAAAACCGTTGGAATTTTCTCGATAGCTCCCATAGAAGCCGAGATATCGACCTTCAAAGTTTGGACTTTTTCATTTTTCGGGTATACCCACTCTCACGAGATGTGTACCAAAAATTGAATTTTTTCGAAATCAAACTAAGTATACCAGCGTGTTATTTGGGTCACCTAGATTACGAAAACACCGGGTTATAACAGGATCCGAGCAGAACTAAGGGAATGAGAGCACTTTGAAAATCCTGAAAAAGTCGGTTTTCGACGTCCGTTTTTGAGGCCAAAAATGGGCATCAAAAATGCCATATCTCAGCTATTAGAAGAGCTACGACCTTGGGGATGGTCTCGTTGGATTCAAAATGACGAAACTAAGACAAAACCGTTGGAATTTTCCCGATAGCTCCCATAGAAGCCAAGATATCGACCTTCAAAGTTTGGACTTTTTCATTTTTCGGGTATACCCCCCCGTATCGAATTTTTTCACCAAAAATTGAATTTTTTCGAAATCAAACTAAGTATACCAGCGTCTTATTTGGGTCACCTAGATTACGAAAACACCGGGTTATAACAGGATCCGAGCAGAACTAAGGGAATGAGAGCACTTTGAAAATCCTGAAAAAGTCGGTTTTCGACGTCCGTTTTTGAGGCCAAAAATGGGCATCAAAAATGCCATATCTCAGCTATTAGAAGAGCTACGACCTTGGGGATGGTCTCGTTAGATTCAAAATGACGAAACTAAGACAAAACCGTTGGAATTTTCTCGATAGCTCCCATGGAAGCCGAGATATCGACCTTCAAAGTTTGGACTTTTTCATTTTTCGGGTATACCCCCCCGTATCGAATTTTTTCACCAAAAATTGATTTTTTTCGAAATCAAACTAAGTATACCAGCGTGTTATTTGGGTCACCTAGATTACGAAAACACCGGGTTATAACAGGATCCGAGCAGAACTAAGGGAATGAGAGCACTTTGAAAATCCTGAAAAAGTCGGTTTTCGACGTCCGTTTTTGAGGCCAAAAATGGGCATCAAAAATGCCATATCTCAGCTATTAGAAGAGCTACGACCTTGGGGATGGTTTCGTTGGATTCAAAATGACGAAACTAAGACAAAACCGTTGGAATTTTCCCGATAGCTCCCATAGAAGCCGAGATATCGACCTTCAAAGTTTGGACTTTTTCATTTTTCGGGTATACCCCCCCGTATCGAATTTTTTCACCAAAAATTGAATTTTTTCGAAATCAAACTAATTATACCAGCGTGTTATTTGGGTCACCTAGATTACGAAAACACCGGGTTATAACAGGATCCGAGCAGAACTAAGGGAATGAGAGCACTTTGAAAATCCTGAAAAAGTCGGTTTTCGACGTCCGTTTTTGAGGCCAAAAATGGGCATCAAAAATGCCATATCTCAGCTATTAGAAGAGCTACGACCTTGGGGATGGTCTCGGTGGATTCAAAATGACGAAACTAAGACAAAACCGTTGGAATTTTCCCGATAGCTCCCATAGAAGCCGAGATATCGACCTTCAAAGTTTGGACTTTTTCATTTTTCGGGTATACCCCCCCGTATCGAATTTTTTCACCAAAAATTGAATTTTTTCGAAATCAAACTAATTATACCAGCGTGTTATTTGGGTCACCTAGATTACGAAAACACCGGGTTATAACAGGATCCGAGCAGAACTAAGGGAATGAGAGCACTTTGAAAATCCTGAAAAAGTCGGTTTTCGACGTCCGTTTTTGAGGCCAAAAATGGGCATCAAAAATGCCATATCTCAGCTATTAGAAGAGCTACGACCTTGGGGATGGTCTCGGTGGATTCAAAATGACGAAACTAAGACAAAACCGTTGGAATTTTCCCGATAGCTCCCATAGAAGCCGAGATATCGACCTTCAAAGTTTGGACTTTTTCATTTTTCGGGTATACCCCCCCGTATCGAATTTTTTCACCAAAAATTGAATTTTTTCGAAATCAAACTAATTATACCAGCGTGTTATTTGGGTCACCTAGATTACGAAAACACCGGGTTATAACAGGATCCGAGCAGAACTAAGGGAATGAGAGCACTTTGAAAATCCTGAAAAAGTCGGTTTTCGACGTCCGTTTTTGAGGCCAAAAATGGGCATCAAAAATGCCATATCTCAGCTATTAGAAGAGCTACGACCTTGGGAATGGTCTCGTTGGATTCAAAATGACGAAACTAAGACAAAACCGTTGGAATTTTCTCGATAGCTCCCATGGAAGCCGAGATATCGACCTTCAAAGTTTGGACTTTTTCATTTTTCGGGTATACCCCCCCGTATCGAATTTTTTCACCAAAAATTGATTTTTTTCGAAATCAAACTAAGTATACCAGCGTGTTATTTGGGTCACCTAGATTACGAAAACACCGGGTTATAACAGGATCCGAGCAGAACTAAGGGAATGAGAGCACTTTGAAAATCCTGAAAAAGTCGGTTTTTGACGTCCGTTTTTGAGGCCAAAAATGGGCATCAAAAATGCCATATCTCAGCTATTAGAAGAGCTACGACCTTGGGAATGGTCTCGTTGGATTCAAAATGACGAAACTAAGACAAAACCGTTGGAATTTTCCCGATAGCTCCCATAGAAGCCAAGATATCGACCTTCAAAGTTTGGACTTTTTCATTTTTCGGGTATACCCCCCCGTATCGAATTTTTTCACCAAAAATTGAATTTTTTCGAAATCAAACTAAGTATACCAGCGTCGTATTTGGGTCACCTAGATTACGAAAACACCGGGTTATAACAGGATCCGAGCAGAACTAAGGGAATGAGAGCACTTTGAAAATCCTGAAAAAGTCGGTTTTCGACGTCCGTTTTTGAGGCCAAAAATGGGCATCAAAAATGCCATATCTCAGCTATTAGAAGAGCTACGACCTTGGGGATGGTCTCGGTGGATTCAAAATGACGAAACTAAGACAAAACTGTTGGAATTTTCTCGATAGCTCCCATAGAAGCCGAGATATCGACCTTCAAAGTTTGGACTTTTTCATTTTTCGGGTATACGGGGGGGTATCGAATTTTTTCACCAAAAATTGAATTTTTTCGAAATCAAACTAAGTATACCAGCGTGTTATTTGGGTCACCTAGATTACGAAAACACCGGGTTATAACAGGATCCGAGCAGAACTAAGGGAATGAGAGCACTTTGAAAATCCTGAAAAAGTCGGTTTTCGACGTCCGTTTTTGAGGCCAAAAATGGGCATCAAAAATGCCATATCTCAGCTATTAGAAGAGCTACGACCTTGGGGATGGTCTCGTTGGATTCAAAATGACGAAACTAAGACAAAACCGTTGGAATTTTCTCGATAGCTCCCATAGAAGCCGAGATATCGACCTTCAAAGTTTGGACTTTTTCATTTTTCGGGTATACCCCCCCGTATCGAATTTTTTCACCAAAAATTGATTTTTTTCGAAATCAAACTAAGTATACCAGCGTGTTATTTGGGTCACCTAGATTACGAAAACACCGGGTTATAACAGGATCCGAGCAGAACTAAGGGAATGAGAGCACTTTGAAAATCCTGAAAAAGTCGGTTTTCGACGTCCGTTTTTGAGGCCAAAAATGGGCATCAAAAATGCCATATCTCAGCTATTAGAAGAGCTACGACCTTGGGGATGGTCTCGTTGGATTCAAAATGACGAAACTAAGACAAAACCGTTGGAATTTTCCCGATAGCTCCCATAGAAGCCAAGATATCGACCTTCAAAGTTTGGACTTTTTCATTTTTCGGGTATACCCCCCCGTATCGAATTTTTTCACCAAAAATTGAATTTTTTCGAAATCAAACTAAGTATACCAGCGTCTTATTTGGGTCACCTAGATTACGAAAACACCGGGTTATAACAGGATCCGAGCAGAACTAAGGGAATGAGAGCACTTTGAAAATCCTGAAAAAGTCGGTTTTCGACGTCCGTTTTTGAGGCCAAAAATGGGCATCAAAAATGCCATATCTCAGTTATTAGAAGAGCTACGACCTTGGGAATGGTCTCGTTGGATTCAAAATGACGAAACTAAGACAAAACCGTTGGAATTTTCTCGATAGCTCCCATGGAAGCCGAGATATCGACCTTCAAAGTTTGGACTTTTTCATTTTTCGGGTATACCCCCCCGTATCGAATTTTTTCACCAAAAATTGATTTTTTTCGAAATCAAACTAAGTATACCAGCGTCTTATTTGGGTCACCTAGATTACGAAAACACCGGGTTATAACAGGATCCGAGCAGAACTAAGGGAATGAGAGCACTTTGAAAATCCTGAAAAAGTCGGTTTTCGACGTCCGTTTTTGAGGCCAAAAATGGGCATCAAAAATGCCATATCTCAGCTATTAGAAGAGCTACGACCTTGGGGATGGTCTCGTTGGATTCAAAATGACGAAACTAAGACAAAACCGTTGGAATTTTCCCGATAGCTCCCATAGAAGCCAAGATATCGACCTTCAAAGTTTGGACTTTTTCATTTTTCGGGTATACCCCCCCGTATCGAATTTTTTCGAAATCAAACTAAGTATACCAGCGTCTTATTTGGGTCACCTAGATTACGAAAACACCGGGTTATAACAGGATCCGAGCAGAACTAAGGGAATGAGAGCACTTTGAAAATCCTGAAAAAGTCGGTTTTCGACGTCCGTTTTTGAGGCCAAAAATGGGCATCAAAAATGCCATATCTCAGTTATTAGAAGAGCTACGACCTTGGGAATGGTCTCGTTGGATTCAAAATGACGAAACTAAGACAAAACCGTTGGAATTTTCTCGATAGCTCCCATGGAAGCCGAGATATCGACCTTCAAAGTTTGGACTTTTTCATTTTTCGGGTATACCCCCCCGTATCGAATTTTTTCACCAAAAATTGATTTTTTTCGAAATCAAACTAAGTATACCAGCGTCTTATTTGGGTCACCTAGATTACGAAAACACCGGGTTATAACAGGATCCGAGCAGAACTAAGGGAATGAGAGCACTTTGAAAATCCTGAAAAAGTCGGTTTTCGACGTCCGTTTTTGAGGCCAAAAATGGGCATCAAAAATGCCATATCTCAGCTATTAGAAGAGCTACGACCTTGGGGATGGTCTCGTTGGATTCAAAATGACGAAACTAAGACAAAACCGTTGGAATTTTCTCGATAGCTCCCATAGAAGCCGAGATATCGACCTTCAAAGTTTGGACTTTTTCATTTTTCGGGTATACCCCCCCGTATCGAATTTTTTCACCAAAAATTGATTTTTTTCGAAATCAAACTAAGTATACCAGCGTCTTATTTGGGTCACCTAGATTACGAAAACACCGGGTTATAACAGGATCCGAGCAGAACTAAGGGAATGAGAGCACTTTGAAAATCCTGAAAAAGTCGGTTTTCGACGTCCGTTTTTGAGGCCAAAAATGGGCATCAAAAATGCCATATCTCAGTTATTAGAAGAGCTACGACCTTGGGAATGGTCTCGTTGGATTCAAAATGACGAAACTAAGACAAAACCGTTGGAATTTTCTCGATAGCTCCCATGGAAGCCGAGATATCGACCTTCAAAGTTTGGACTTTTTCATTTTTCGGGTATACCCCCCCGTATCGAATTTTTTCACCAAAAATTGATTTTTTTCGAAATCAAACTAAGTATACCAGCGTCTTATTTGGGTCACCTAGATTACGAAAACACCGGGTTATAACAGGATCCGAGCAGAACTAAGGGAATGAGAGCACTTTGAAAATCCTGAAAAAGTCGGTTTTCGACGTCCGTTTTTGAGGCCAAAAATGGGCATCAAAAATGCCATATCTCAGCTATTAGAAGAGCTACGACCTTGGGGATGGTCTCGTTGGATTCAAAATGACGAAACTAAGACAAAACCGATGGAATTTTCCCGATAGCTCCCATAGAAGCCAAGATATCGACCTTCAAAGTTTCGACTTTTTCATTTTTCGGGTATACCCCCCCGTATCGAATTTTTTCACCAAAAATTGAATTTTTTCGAAATCAAACTAAGTATACCAGCGTGTTATTTGGGTCACCTAGATTACGAAAACACCGGGTTATAACAGGATCCGAGCAGAACTAAGGGAATGAGAGCACTTTGAAAATCCTGAAAAAGTCGGTTTTCGACGTCCGTTTTTGAGGCCAAAAATGGGCATCAAAAATGCCATATCTCAGCTATTAGAAGAGCTACGACCTTGGGGATGGTCTCGTTGGATTCAAAATGACGAAACTAAGACAAAACCGTTGGAATTTTCTCGATAGCTCCCATAGAAGCCGAGATATCGACCTTCAAAGTTTGGACTTTTTCATTTTTCGGGTATACCCCCCCGTATCGAATTTTTTCACCAAAAATTGATTTTTTTCGAAATCAAACTAAGTATACCAGCGTGTTATTTGGGTCACCTAGATTACGAAAACACCGGGTTATAACAGGATCCGAGCAGAACTAAGGGAATGAGAGCACTTTGAAAATCCTGAAAAAGTCGGTTTTCGACGTCCGTTTTTGAGGCCAAAAATGGGCATCAAAAATGCCATATCTCAGCTATTAGAAGAGCTACGACCTTGGGGATGGTCTCGTTGGATTCAAAATGACGAAACTAAGACAAAACCGTTGGAATTTTCCCGATAGCTCCCATAGAAGCCAAGATATCGACCTTCAAAGTTTGGACTTTTTCATTTTTCGGGTATACCCCCCCGTATCGAATTTTTTCACCAAAAATTGAATTTTTTCGAAATCAAACTAAGTATACCAGCGTCTTATTTGGGTCACCTAGATTACGAAAACACCGGGTTATAACAGGATCCGAGCAGAACTAAGGGAATGAGAGCACTTTGAAAATCCTGAAAAAGTCGGTTTTCGACGTCCGTTTTTGAGGCCAAAAATGGGCATCAAAAATGCCATATCTCAGTTATTAGAAGAGCTACGACCTTGGGAATGGTCTCGTTGGATTCAAAATGACGAAACTAAGACAAAACCGTTGGAATTTTCTCGATAGCTCCCATGGAAGCCGAGATATCGACCTTCAAAGTTTGGACTTTTTCATTTTTCGGGTATACCCCCCCGTATCGAATTTTTTCACCAAAAATTGATTTTTTTCGAAATCAAACTAAGTATACCAGCGTCTTATTTGGGTCACCTAGATTACGAAAACACCGGGTTATAACAGGATCCGAGCAGAACTAAGGGAATGAGAGCACTTTGAAAATCCTGAAAAAGTCGGTTTTCGACGTCCGTTTTTGAGGCCAAAAATGGGCATCAAAAATGCCATATCTCAGCTATTAGAAGAGCTACGACCTTGGGGATGGTCTCGTTGGATTCAAAATGACGAAACTAAGACAAAACCGTTGGAATTTTCCCGATAGCTCCCATAGAAGCCAAGATATCGACCTTCAAAGTTTCGACTTTTTCATTTTTCGGGTATACCCCCCCGTATCGAATTTTTTCACCAAAAATTGAATTTTTTCGAAATCAAACTAAGTATACCAGCGTGTTATTTGGGTCACCTAGATTACGAAAACACCGGGTTATAACAGGATCCGAGCAGAACTAAGGGAATGAGAGCACTTTGAAAATCCTGAAAAAGTCGGTTTTCGACGTCCGTTTTTGAGGCCAAAAATGGGCATCAAAAATGCCATATCTCAGCTATTAAAAGAGCTACGACCTTGGGGATGGTCTCGTTGGATTCAAAATGACGAAACTAAGACAAAACCGTTGGAATTTTCCCGATAGCTCCCATAGAAGCCAAGATATCGACCTTCAAAGTTTGGACTTTTTCATTTTTCGGGTATACCCCCCCGTATCGAATTTTTTCACCAAAAATTGATTTTTTTCGAAATCAAACTAAGTATACCAGCGTGTTATTTGGGTCACCTAGATTACGAAAACACCGGGTTATAACAGGATCCGAGCAGAACTAAGGGAATGAGAGCACTTTGAAAATCCTGAAAAAGTCGGTTTTTGACGTCCGTTTTTGAGGCCAAAAATGGGCATCAAAAATGCCATATCTCAGCTATTATTAGAGCTACGACCTTGGGAATGGTCTCGTTGGATTCAGAACGACGAAACTAAGACAAAACCGTTGGAATTTTCCCGATAGCTCCCATAGAAGCCGAGATATCGACCTTCAAAGTTTGGACTTTTTCATTTTTCGGGTATACCCCCCCGTATCGAATTTTTTCACCAAAAATTGATTTTTTTCGAAATCAAACTAAGTATACCAGCGTGTTATTTGGGTCACCTAGATTACGAAAACACCGGGTTATAACAGGATCCGAGCAGAACTAAGGGAATGAGAGCACTTTGAAAATCCTGAAAAAGTCGGTTTTTGACGTCCGTTTTTGAGGCCAAAAATGGGCATCAAAAATGCCATATCTCAGCTATTAGAAGAGCTACGACCTTGGGAATGGTCTCGTTGGATTCAAAATGACGAAACTAAGACAAAACCGTTGGAATTTTCCCGATAGCTCCCATAGAAGCCAAGATATCGACCTTCAAAGTTTGGACTTTTTCATTTTTCGGGTATACCCCCCCGTATCGAATTTTTTCACCAAAAATTGATTTTTTTCGAAATCAAACTAAGTATACCAGCGTGTTATTTGGGTCACCTAGATTACGAAAACACCGGGTTATAACAGGATCCGAGCAGAACTAAGGGAATGAGAGCACTTTGAAAATCCTGAAAAAGTCGGTTTTCGACGTCCGTTTTTGAGGCCAAAAATGGGCATCAAAAATGCCATATCTCAGCTATTAGAAGAGCTACGACCTTGGGGATGGTCTCGTTGGATTCAAAATGACGAAACTAAGACAAAACCGTTGGAATTTTCCCGATAGCTCCCATAGAAGCCGAGATATCGACCTTCAAAGTTTGGACTTTTTCATTTTTCGGGTATACCCCCCCGTATCGAATTTTTTCACCAAAAATTGAATTTTTTCGAAATCAAACTAAGTATACCAGCGTGTTATTTGGGTCACCTAGATTACGAAAACACCGGGTTATAACAGGATCCGAGCAGAACTAAGGGAATGAGAGCACTTTGAAAATCCTGAAAAAGTCGGTTTTCGACGTCCGTTTTTGAGGCCAAAAATGGGCATCAAAAATGCCATATCTCAGCTATTAGAAGAGCTACGACCTTGGGAATGGTCTCGTTGGATTCAAAATGACGAAACTAAGACAAAACCGTTGGAATTTTCTCGATAGCTCCCATGGAAGCCGAGATATCGACCTTCAAAGTTTGGACTTTTTCATTTTTCGGGTATACCCCCCCGTATCGAATTTTTTCACCAAAAATTGATTTTTTTCGAAATCAAACTAAGTATACCAGCGTGTTATTTGGGTCACCTAGATTACGAAAACACCGGGTTATAACAGGATCCGAGCAGAACTAAGGGAATGAGAGCACTTTGAAAATCCTGAAAAAGTCGGTTTTCGACGTCCGTTTTTGAGGCCAAAAATGGGCATCAAAAATGCCATATCTCAGCTATTAGAAGAGCTACGACCTTGGGGATGGTCTCGTTGGATTTAAAATGACGACACTAAGACAAAACCGTTGGAATTTTCCCGATAGCTCCCATAGAAGCCGAGATATCGACCTTCAAAGTTTGGACTTTTTCATTTTTCGGGTATACCCCCCCGTATCGAATTTTTTCACCAAAAATTGAATTTTTTCGAAATCAAACTAAGTATACCAGCGTGTTATTTGGGTCACCTAGATTACGAAAACACCGGGTTATAACAGGATCCGAGCAGAACTAAGGGAATGAGAGCACTTTGAAAATCCTGAAAAAGTCGGTTTTCGACGTCCGTTTTTGAGGCCAAAAATGGGCATCAAAAATGCCATATCTCAGCTATTAGAAGAGCTACGACCTTGGGGATGGTCTCGTTGGATTCAAAATGACGAAACTAAGACAAAACCGTTGGAATTTTCCCGATAGCTCCCATAGAAGCCGAGATATCGACCTTCAAAGTTTGGACTTTTTCATTTTTCGGGTATACCCCCCCGTATCGAATTTTTTCACCAAAAATTGAATTTTTTCGAAATCAAACTAAGTATACCAGCGTGTTATTTGGGTCACCTAGATTACGAAAACACCGGGTTATAACAGGATCCGAGCAGAACTAAGGGAATGAGAGCACTTTGAAAATCCTGAAAAAGTCGGTTTTCGACGTCCGTTTTTGAGGCCAAAAATGGGCATCAAAAATGCCATATCTCAGCTATTAGAAGAGCTACGACCTTGGGAATGGTCTCGTTGGATTCAAAATGACGAAACTAAGACAAAACCGTTGGAATTTTCTCGATAGCTCCCATGGAAGCCGAGATATCGACCTTCAAAGTTTGGACTTTTTCATTTTTCGGGTATACCCCCCCGTATCGAATTTTTTCACCAAAAATTGATTTTTTTCGAAATCAAACTAAGTATACCAGCGTGTTATTTGGGTCACCTAGATTACGAAAACACCGGGTTATAACAGGATCCGAGCAGAACTAAGGGAATGAGAGCACTTTGAAAATCCTGAAAAAGTCGGTTTTCGACGTCCGTTTTTGAGGCCAAAAATGGGCATCAAAAATGCCATATCTCAGCTATTAGAAGAGCTACGACCTTGGGGATGGTCTCGTTGGATTCAAAATGACGAAACTAAGACAAAACCGTTGGAATTTTCCCGATAGCTCCCATAGAAGCCGAGATATCGACCTTCAAAGTTTGGACTTTTTCATTTTTCGGGTATACCCCCCCGTATCGAATTTTTTCACCAAAAATTGAATTTTTTCGAAATCAAACTAAGTATACCAGCGTGTTATTTGGGTCACCTAGATTACGAAAACACCGGGTTATAACAGGATCCGAGCAGAACTAAGGGAATGAGAGCACTTTGAAAATCCTGAAAAAGTCGGTTTTCGACGTCCGTTTTTGAGGCCAAAAATGGGCATCAAAAATGCCATATCTCAGCTATTAGAAGAGCTACGACCTTGGGGATGGTCTCGTTGGATTCAAAATGACGAAACTAAGACAAAACCGTTGGAATTTTCCCGATAGCTCCCATAGAAGCCGAGATATCGACCTTCAAAGTTTGGACTTTTTCATTTTTCGGGTATACCCCCCCGTATCGAATTTTTTCACCAAAAATTGAATTTTTTCGAAATCAAACTAAGTATACCAGCGTGTTATTTGGGTCACCTAGATTACGAAAACACCGGGTTATAACAGGATCCGAGCAGAACTAAGGGAATGAGAGCACTTTGAAAATCCTGAAAAAGTCGGTTTTCGACGTCCGTTTTTGAGGCCAAAAATGGGCATCAAAAATGCCATATCTCAGCTATTAGAAGAGCTACGACCTTGGGGATGGTCTCGTTGGATTCAAAATGACGAAACTAAGACAAAACCGTTGGAATTTTCCCGATAGCTCCCATAGAAGCCGAGATATCGACCTTCAAAGTTTGGACTTTTTCATTTTTCGGGTATACCCCCCCGTATCGAATTTTTTCACCAAAAATTGATTTTTTTCGAAATCAAACTAAGTATACCAGCGTGTTATTTGGTTCACCTAGATTACGAAAACACCGGGTTATAACAGGATCCGAGCAGAACTAAGGGAATGAGAGCACTTTGAAAATCCTGAAAAAGTAGGTTTTCGACGTCCGTTTTTGAGGCCAAAAATGGGCATCAAAATGCCATATCTCAGCTATTAGAAGAGCTACGACCTTGGGGATGGTCTCGTTGGATTCAAAATGACGAAACTAAGACAAAACCGTTGGAATTTTCCCGATAGCTCCCATAGAAGCCAAGATATCGACCTTCAAAGTTTGGACTTTTTCATTTTTCGGGTATACCCCCCCGTATCGAATTTTTTCACCAAAAATTGATTTTTTTCGAAATCAAACTAAGTATACCAGCGTGTTATTTGGTTCACCTAGATTACGAAAACACCGGGTTATAACAGGATCCGAGCAGAACTAAGGGAATGAGAGCACTTTGAAAATCCTGAAAAAGTCGGTTTTCGACGTCCGTTTTTGAGGCCAAAAATGGGCATCAAAAATGCCTTATCTCAGCTATTAGAAGAGCTACGACCTTGGGGATGGTCTCGTTGGATTCAAAATGACGAAACTAAGACAAAACCGTTGGAATTTTCCCGATAGCTCCCATAGAAGCCAAGATATCGACGTTCAAAGTTTGGACTTTTTCATTTTTCGGGTATACCCCCCCGTATCGAATTTTTTCACCAAAAATTGATTTTTTTCGAAATCAAACTAAGTATACCAGCGTGTTATTTGGGTCACCTAGATTACGAAAACACCGGGTTATAACAGGATCCGAGCAGAACTAAGGGAATGAGAGCACTTTGAAAATCCTGAAAAAGTCGGTTTTCGACGTCCGTTTTTGAGGCCAAAAATGGGCATCAAAAATGCCATATCTCAGCTATTAGAAGAGCTACGACCTTGGGGATGGTCTCGTTGGATTCAAAATGACGAAACTAAGACAAAACCGTTGGAATTTTCCCGATAGCTCCCATAGAAGCCGAGATATCGACCTTCAAAGTTTGGACTTTTTCATTTTTCGGGTATACCCCCCCGTATCGAATTTTTTCACCAAAAATTGAATTTTTTCGAAATCAAACTAAGTATACCAGCGTGTTATTTGGGTCACCTAGATTACGAAAACACCGGGTTATAACAGGATCCGAGCAGAACTAAGGGAATGAGAGCACTTTGAAAATCCTGAAAAAGTCGGTTTTCGACGTCCGTTTTTGAGGCCAAAAATGGGCATCAAAAATGCCATATCTCAGCTATTAGAAGAGCTACGACCTTGGGGATGGTCTCGTTGGATTTAAAATGACGAAACTAAGACAAAACCGTTGGAATTTTCCCGATAGCTCCCATAGAAGCCGAGATATCGACCTTCAAAGTTTGGACTTTTTCATTTTTCGGGTATACCCCCCCGTATCGAATTTTTTCACCAAAAATTGAATTTTTTCGAAATCAAACTAAGTATACCAGCGTGTTATTTGGGTCACCTAGATTACGAAAACACCGGGTTATAACAGGATCCGAGCAGAACTAAGGGAATGAGAGCACTTTGAAAATCCTGAAAAAGTCGGTTTTCGACGTCCGTTTTTGAGGCCAAAAATGGGCATCAAAAATGCCATATCTCAGCTATTAGAAGAGCTACGACCTTGGGAATGGTCTCGTTGGATTCAAAATGACGAAACTAAGACAAAACCGTTGGAATTTTCTCGATAGCTCCCATGGAAGCCGAGATATCGACCTTCAAAGTTTGGACTTTTTCATTTTTCGGGTATACCCCCCCGTATCGAATTTTTTCACCAAAAATTGATTTTTTTCGAAATCAAACTAAGTATACCAGCGTGTTATTTGGGTCACCTAGATTACGAAAACACCGGGTTATAAGAGGATCCGAGCAGAACTAAGGGAATGAGAGCACTTTGAAAATCCTGAAAAAGTCGGTTTTCGACGTCCGTTTTTGAGGCCAAAAATGGGCATCAAAAATGCCATATCTCAGCTATTAGAAGAGCTACGACCTTGGGAATGGTCTCGTTGGATTCAAAATGACGAAACTAAGACAAAACCGTTGGAATTTTCTCGATAGCTCCCATGGAAGCCGAGATATCGACCTTCAAAGTTTGGACTTTTTCATTTTTCGGGTATACCCCCCCGTATCGAATTTTTTCACCAAAAATTGATTTTTTTCGAAATCAAACTAAGTATACCAGCGTGTTATTTGGGTCACCTAGATTACGAAAACACCGGGTTATAACAGGATCCGAGCAGAACTAAGGGAATGAGAGCACTTTGAAAATCCTGAAAAAGTCGGTTTTCGACGTCCGTTTTTGAGGCCAAAAATGGGCATCAAAAATGCCATATCTCAGCTATTAGAAGAGCTACGACCTTGGGGATGGTCTCGTTGGATTCAAAATGACGAAACTAAGACAAAACCGTTGGAATTTTCCCGATAGCTCCCATAGAAGCCGAGATATCGACCTTCAAAGTTTGGACTTTTTCATTTTTCGGGTATACCCCCCCGTATCGAATTTTTTCACCAAAAATTGAATTTTTTCGAAATCAAACTAAGTATACCAGCGTGTTATTTGGGTCACCTAGATTACGAAAACACCGGGTTATAACAGGATCCGAGCAGAACTAAGGGAATGAGAGCACTTTGAAAATCCTGAAAAAGTCGGTTTTCGACGTCCGTTTTTGAGGCCAAAAATGGGCATCAAAAATGCCATATCTCAGCTATTAGAAGAGCTACGACCTTGGGAATGGTCTCGTTGGATTCAAAATGACGAAACTAAGACAAAACCGTTGGAATTTTCTCGATAGCTCCCATGGAAGCCGAGATATCGACCTTCAAAGTTTGGACTTTTTCATTTTTCGGGTATACCCCCCCGTATCGAATTTTTTCACCAAAAATTGATTTTTTTCGAAATCAAACTAAGTATACCAGCGTGTTATTTGGGTCACCTAGATTACGAAAACACCGGGTTATAACAGGATCCGAGCAGAACTAAGGGAATGAGAGCACTTTGAAAATCCTGAAAAAGTCGGTTTTCGACGTCCGTTTTTGAGGCCAAAAATGGGCATCAAAAATGCCATATCTCAGCTATTAGAAGAGCTACGACCTTGGGGATGGTCTCGTTGGATTCAAAATGACGAAACTAAGACAAAACCGTTGGAATTTTCCCGATAGCTCCCATAGAAGCCGAGATATCGACCTTCAAAGTTTGGACTTTTTCATTTTTCGGGTATACCCCCCCGTATCGAATTTTTTCACCAAAAATTGAATTTTTTTGAAATCAAACTAAGTATACCAGCGTGTTATTTGGGTCACCTAGATTACGAAAACACCGGGTTATAACAGGATCCGAGCAGAACTAAGGGAATGAGAGCACTTTGAAAATCCTGAAAAAGTCGGTTTTCGACGTCCGTTTTTGAGGCCAAAAATGGGCATCAAAAATGCCATATCTCAGCTATTAGAAGAGCTACGACCTTGGGAATGGTCTCGTTGGATTCAAAATGACGAAACTAAGACAAAACCGTTGGAATTTTCTCGATAGCTCCCATGGAAGCCGAGATATCGACCTTCAAAGTTTGGACTTTTTCATTTTTCGGGTATACCCCCCCGTATCGAATTTTTTCACCAAAAATTGAATTTTTTCGAAATCAAACTAAGTATACCAGCGTGTTATTTGGGTCACCTAGATTACGAAAACACCGGGTTATAACAGGATCCGAGCAGAACTAAGGGAATGAGAGCACTTTGAAAATCCTGAAAAAGTCGGTTTTCGACGTCCGTTTTTGAGGCCAAAAATGGGCATCAAAAATGCCATATCTCAGCTATTAGAAGAGCTACGACCTTGGGAATGGTCTCGTTGGATTCAAAATGACGAAACTAAGACAAAACCGTTGGAATTTTCTCGATAGCTCCCATGGAAGCCGAGATATCGACCTTCAAAGTTTGGACTTTTTCATTTTTCGGGTATACCCCCCCGTATCGAATTTTTTCACCAAAAATTGATTTTTTTCGAAATCAAACTAAGTATACCAGCGTGGTATTTGGGTCACCTAGATTACGAAAACACCGGGTTATAACAGGATCCGAGCAGAACTAAGGGAATGAGAGCACTTTGAAAATCCTGAAAAAGTCGGTTTTCGACGTCCGTTTTTGAGCCCAAAAATGGGCATCAAAAATGCCATATCTCAGCTATTAGAAGAGCTACGACCTTGGGAATGGTCTCGTTGGATTCAAAATGACGAAACTAAGACAAAACCGTTGGAATTTTCTCGATAGCTCCCATGGAAGCCGAGATATCGACCTTCAAAGTTTGGACTTTTTCATTTTTCGGGTATACCCCCCCGTATCGAATTTTTTCACCAAAAATTGATTTTTTTCGAAATCAAACTAAGTATACCAGCGTGTTATTTGGGTCACCTAGATTACGAAAACACCGGGTTATAACAGGATCCGAGCAGAACTAAGGGAATGAGAGCACTTTGAAAATCCTGAAAAAGTCGGTTTTCGACGTCCGTTTTTGAGGCCAAAAATGGGCATCAAAAATGCCTTATCTCAGCTATTAGAAGAGCTACGACCTTGGGGATGGTCTCGTTGGATTCAAAATGACGAAACTAAGACAAAACCGTTGGAATTTTCCCGATAGCTCCCATAGAAGCCAAGATATCGACCTTCAAAGTTTGGACTTTTTCATTTTTCGGGTATACCCCCCCGTATCGAATTTTTTCACCAAAAATTGATTTTTTTCGAAATCAAACTAAGTATACCAGCGTGTTATTTGGGTCACCTAGATTACGAAAACACCGGGTTATAACAGGATCCGAGCAGAACTAAGGGAATGAGAGCACTTTGAAAATCCTGAAAAAGTCGGTTTTCGACGTCCGTTTTTGAGGCCAAAAATGGGCATCAAAAATGCCATATCTCAGCTATTAGAAGAGCTACGACCTTGGGGATGGTCTCGTTGGATTCAAAATGACGAAACTAAGACAAAACCGTTGGAATTTTCCCGATAGCTCCCATAGAAGCCGAGATATCGACCTTCAAAGTTTGGACTTTTTCATTTTTCGGGTATACCCCCCCGTATCGAATTTTTTCACCAAAAATTGAATTTTTTCGAAATCAAACTAAGTATACCAGCGTGTTATTTGGGTCACCTAGATTACGAAAACACCGGGTTATAACAGGATCCGAGCAGAACTAAGGGAATGAGAGCACTTTGAAAATCCTGAAAAAGTCGGTTTTCGACGTCCGTTTTTGAGGCCAAAAATGGGCATCAAAAATGCCATATCTCAGCTATTAGAAGAGCTACGACCTTGGGGATGGTCTCGTTGGATTTAAAATGACGAAACTAAGACAAAACCGTTGGAATTTTCCCGATAGCTCCCATAGAAGCCGAGATATCGACCTTCAAAGTTTGGACTTTTTCATTTTTCGGGTATACCCCCCCGTATCGAATTTTTTCACCAAAAATTGATTTTTTTCGAAATCAAACTAAGTATACCAGCGTGTTATTTGGGTCACCTAGATTACGAAAACACCGGGTTATAACAGGATCCGAGCAGAACTAAGGGAATGAGAGCACTTTGAAAATCCTGAAAAAGTCGGTTTTCGACGTCCGTTTTTGAGGCCAAAAATGGGCATCAAAAATGCCATATCTCAGCTATTAGAAGAGCTACGACCTTGGGGATGGTCTCGTTGGATTTAAAATGACGAAACTAAGACAAAACCGTTGGAATTTTCCCGATAGCTCCCATAGAAGCCGAGATATCGACCTTCAAAGTTTGGACTTTTTCATTTTTCGGGTATACCCCCCCGTATCGAATTTTTTCACAAAAAATTGAATTTTTTCGAAATCAAACTAAGTATACCAGCGTGTTATTTGGGTCACCTAGATTACGAAAACACCGGGTTATAACAGGATCCGAGCAGAACTAAGGGAATGAGAGCACTTTGAAAATCCTGAAAAAGTCGGTTTTCGACGTCCGTTTTTGAGGCCAAAAATGGGCATCAAAAATGCCATATCTCAGCTATTAGAAGAGCTACGACCTTGGGGATGGTCTCGTTGGATTCAAAATGACGAAACTAAGACAAAACCGTTGGAATTTTCCCGATAGCTCCCATAGAAGCCGAGATATCGACCTTCAAAGTTTGGACTTTTTCATTTTTCGGGTATACCCCCCCGTATCGAATTTTTTCACAAAAAATTGAATTTTTTCGAAATCAAACTAAGTATACCAGCGTGTTATTTGGGTCACCTAGATTACGAAAACACCGGGTTATAACAGGATCCGAGCAGAACTAAGGGAATGAGAGCACTTTGAAAATCCTGAAAAAGTCGGTTTTCGACGTCCGTTTTTGAGGCCAAAAATGGGCATCAAAAATGCCATATCTCAGCTATTAGAAGAGCTACGACCTTGGGGATGGTCTTGTTGGATTCAAAATGACGAAACTAAGACAAAACCGTTGGAATTTTCCCGATAGCTCCCATAGAAGCCGAGATATCGACCTTCAAAGTTTGGACTTTTTCATTTTTCGGGTATACCCCCCCGTATCGAATTTTTTCACCAAAAATTGATTTTTTTCGAAATCAAACTAAGTATACCAGCGTGTTATTTGGGTCACCTAGATTACGAAAACACCGGGTTATAACAGGATCCGAGCAGAACTAAGGGAATGAGAGCACTTTGAAAATCCTGAAAAAGTCGGTTTTCGACGTCCGTTTTTGAGGCCAAAAATGGGCATCAAAAATGCCATATCTCAGCTATTAGAAGAGCTACGACCTTGGGGATGGTCTCGTTGGATTCAAAATGACGAAACTAAGACAAAACCGTTGGAATTTTCCCGATAGCTCCCATAGAAGCCGAGATATCGACCTTCAAAGTTTGGACTTTTTCATTTTTCGGGTATACCCCCCCGTATCGAATTTTTTCACATAAAATTGAATTTTTTCGAAATCAAACTAAGTATACCAGCGTGTTATTTGGGTCACCTAGATTACGAAAACACCGGGTTATAACAGGATCCGAGCAGAACTAAGGGAATGAGAGCACTTTGAAAATCCTGAAAAAGTCGGTTTTCGACGTCCGTTTTTGAGGCCAAAAATGGGCATCAAAAATGCCATATCTCAGCTATTAGAAGAGCTACGACCTTGGGGATGGTCTCGTTGGATTCAAAATGACGAAACTAAGACAAAACCGTTGGAATTTTCCCGATAGCTCCCATAGAAGCCGAGATATCGACCTTCAAAGTTTGGACTTTTTCATTTTTCGGGTATACCCCCCCGTATCGAATTTTTTCACAAAAAATTGAATTTTTTCGAAATCAAACTAAGTATACCAGCGTGTTATTTGGGTCACCTAGATTACGAAAACACCGGGTTATAACAGGATCCGAGCAGAACTAAGGGAATGAGAGCACTTTGAAAATCCTGAAAAAGTCGGTTTTCGACGTCCGTTTTTGAGGCCAAAAATGGGCATCAAAAATGCCATATCTCAGCTATTAGAAGAGCTACGACCTTGGGGATGGTCTTGTTGGATTCAAAATGACGAAACTAAGACAAAACCGTTGGAATTTTCCCGATAGCTCCCATAGAAGCCGAGATATCGACCTTCAAAGTTTGGACTTTTTCATTTTTCGGGTATACCCCCCCGTATCGAATTTTTTCACCAAAAATTGATTTTTTTCGAAATCAAACTAAGTATACCAGCGTGTTATTTGGGTCACCTAGATTACGAAAACACCGGGTTATAACAGGATCCGAGCAGAACTAAGGGAATGAGAGCACTTTGAAAATCCTGAAAAAGTCGGTTTTCGACGTCCGTTTTTGAGGCCAAAAATGGGCATCAAAAATGCCATATCTCAGCTATTAGAAGAGCTACGACCTTGGGGATGGTCTCGTTGGATTCAAAATGACGAAACTAAGACAAAACCGTTGGAATTTTCCCGATAGCTCCCATAGAAGCCGAGATATCGACCTTCAAAGTTTGGACTTTTTCATTTTTCGGGTATACCCCCCCGTATCGAATTTTTTCACATAAAATTGAATTTTTTCGAAATCAAACTAAGTATACCAGCGTGTTATTTGGGTCACCTAGATTACGAAAACACCGGGTTATAACAGGATCCGAGCAGAACTAAGGGAATGAGAGCACTTTGAAAATCCTGAAAAAGTCGGTTTTCGACGTCCGTTTTTGAGGCCAAAAATGGGCATCAAAAATGCCATATCTCAGCTATTAGAAGAGCTACGACCTTGGGGATGGTCTCGTTGGATTCAAAATGACGAAACTAAGACAAAACCGTTGGAATTTTCCCGATAGCTCCCATAGAAGCCGAGATATCGACCTTCAAAGTTTGGACTTTTTCATTTTTCGGGTATACCCCCCCGTATCGAATTTTTTCACCAAAAATTGATTTTTTTCGAAATCAAACTAAGTATACCAGCGTGTTATTTGGGTCACCTAGATTACGAAAACACCGGGTTATAACAAGATCCGAGCAGAACTAAGGGAATGAGAGCACTTTGAAAATCCTGAAAAACTCGGTTTTCGACGTCCGTTTTTGAGGCCAAAAATGGGCATCAAAAATGCCATATCTCAGCTATTAGAAGAGCTACGACCTTGGGGATGGTCTCGTTGGATTCAAAATGACGAAACTAAGACAAAACCGTTGGAATTTTCCCGATAGCTCCCATAGAAGCCGAGATATCGACCTTCAAAGTTTGGACTTTTTCATTTTTCGGGTATACCCCCCCCCGTATCGAATTTTTACACCAAAAATTGATTTTTTACGAAATCAAATTAAGTATACCAGCGTCTTATTTGGGTCACCTAGATTACGAAAACACCGGGTTATAACAGGATCCGATCAGAAATAAGGGAATGAGAGCACATTGAAAATTCGGAAATTGTCACTTTCTGACCTCGATTTTGAGGCGAGATCTCAACTAATATAAGACCGACGACCTTGTGGAATGAGAGCAGTTTGCTTATGGGCAGTGCCACATAGGCCATTTTGTCAAAAATATTTTTATCTTCCCAGCTTAAGCGTACTTAAAAAATGATTTTTCGATAAATCCGGCTAGAAATGTCCAAATTCGAACACCCTGTATAACAGGAAGAGAAATCACTTCCGCCCGAACGGTTCCGGGGATTTTAACTTAAACGTACGGTCACGTATTTGAAAATTTCCGGAGTTCTGTTCGGAGACGACGATCTCGACGACGTGACTACTGATAATAATATAACAGTTTCGCATGGATAATTTCCATTTTTCCATTAGAAAAAATCGGGGGTTAGGTTTTCCATTGAATATACGAGGGTGGATTGTTCATACAAGAAAAAAAACACTCCCTATGTTGGAGGCCAAACATCCCTTATCACTCTCCTTTATTATATTTAAAAACGATTATTCGGACCTCTTCTTCTCTCGGTGTTAAAAAGCGCGAGTCCCGGGATCCGAAAAGTACATTTGTCAGTGATTTAACCGGATCCCATTAATCTTCCGGGCAATTGGTTCCGGGGATTTACACTTTAACGGAAAAAACGTGACAGTATCAGGGGTCGCAAATTGATTTTACACTTTCTCTATCCGTCCGTCCCTCTGGACCGTACGTTTAATTAAATAATAAAATCAAACCAGGGAATGGGTATAATATGTAAGTTATGCCCGATTTTTCGTCATTAAAACCCCGAAACTGTCGTTCTAACTAACGGCCTATCCGGGAATTAAATTACGTATGGGTAATGTTTACTAATACGGGATAATGCAACGGCAGTGCCCCTAAACCTAATTTAATAAGTAGACATCGGACGAATTAATGTTATATATATGTAGGGCGAGGGCTGGAAATTATTGTATACGCCGATGGAGGAGTCCTAATTCGAGCATAATTTTAATGGATTCCCGGTTATTCCGCATATTTTTGTTGGTGCACGAATATTGAATATTCAGCCAACGGTTTTCGGGGCATATTTATTTATACACCTATATTCGACTGAGACTCGGGGATCAAGGGAGGCGATAAAACTGACCCTAACTTGTCATTAACTCGAGCCCCCGAAAGACGGTAAAAACAAGACATTTAAGGCCTAAACGGTCCTATTTGGTTTATTTAGGGGGCAATATACGCCCGCCTCAGGACCCTTCATAACCCAAGTCGTCCAATAAATAAAACAAAATAGAAACGCTTGCCTCCGGGCGAAATCAAAGAGACTAAACATTTGAACTTAGCGGGAAAAGGGATGCCTGAGGGGGGAAAGGGGGAGGGCAGAGCCGCCGCCGTCGAAAGGATTAAGTGCGACTTGGCCGAGTGAAGTTTTAAAATTTAAGTTTGGGAAAGGGGATGGATTTGCCCTCCTTCCACCCCCTCCCCCACAACCCCACACTCACCGCCGATAAAGATTAAACAGCCATCCAGGTTTTATCCCGGATATTAAATTCCGGAATATCGAGGATTTTTGATGTTTTATTGAAACAGGAATATTTATCCTGGATAATATATGGGGATCCTTCGGGACGGGATTTTATTGAGACGAGTTTGAGTAAGATAATAAGGTTATATAAAATTGTTTTTCAATATGATGCTTGGGGTTTAAGTGAGTCTTGACTGAGGAGACCTAGAGGTACGAAACTTTTAGGGTGAATGAAGGGTACCTTGGATCAACTCTCCAGAAAATTTCAGCTCTCTAGCTTGCATAGTTTTTAATTTAAAAAATTAATAAATGACAGTTAGGTACAATTAAATTATGCTTTAATGTATTGTTTGAACTTAAATAACTTTTGACTGATGAGACCTACAGATACGAAACTTTCAGAGCCTATAGGCAGTACCATAGACCATTTCATTAGAAAATTTCAACTTTTTAGCTCCAGTACTTTTTAATTAAAAAATTAACAAATGACAGTCATGTTCAATTAAATTTTGTATCAATTTTAAGCTTAAAACAAAAACCTAAATAACTTTTGACTGAGAAGACCTATAGATACGAAGCCAGTTTTTCAGAAAATTTTAACTTTCTAGCTCAAGTACTTTTTAATTAAAAAATTAACAAATGACAGTCATGTTCAATTAAAATTTGTATCAATCTTAAGCTTGGATCTAAGACCTAAATTACTTTTGATTGAAGAGACCTACAGATACGAAACTTTCAGGGCCTATAGGCAGTACCATAGGCCAGTTTTTCAAAAAATTTAAACTTTCTAGCTCAAGTACTTTTTAATTAAAAAATTAACAAATGACAGTCATGTTCAATTAAAATTTGTATCAATCTTAAGCTTGGATCTAAGACCTAAATTACTTTTGATTGAAGAGACCTACAGATACGAAACTTTCAGGGCCTATAGGCAGTACCATAGGCCAGTTTTTCAAAAAATTTAAACTTTCTAGCTCAAGTACTTTTTAATTAAAAAATTAACAAATGACAGTCATGTTCAATTAAATTTTGTATTAATTTTAAGCTTGAACCTAAATAACTTTTGATTGAGGAGCCCTACAGATAGGAAACTTTCAAAGCCTATAGGCAGTACCATATGACAATTTTTCAGAAAATTTTAACTTTCTAGCTCAAACACTTTTTAATTAAAAAAATTACAAATGACAGACATGTTTAATTAATTTTTTTATCAATTTAAAGCTTAGACCTAAGACCTAAATAACTTTTGACTGAGGAGACCTACAGATACGAAACTTTTAGAGCCTATAGGCAATACTATAGACCATTTCATTAGAAAATGTCAACTTTTTAGCTCAAATACTTTTTAATTAAAAAATTAACAAATGATAGTCATGTTCAATTAAAATTTGTAACAATTTTAAGCTTAGACCTAAGACCTAAATAACTTTTGATTGAGGAGACCTACTGATACGAAACTTTCAGGGCCTATAGGCAGTACTATAGGCCAACTGTTCAGAAAATTTTAACTTTCTAGCTCATATACTTTTTAATTAAAAAATTTATAAATGACAGTGATGCTCAATTAAATTTTGTATCAATTTTAAACTTGGACCTAAGACCTAAATAACTTTTGACTGAGGAGACCTACAGATACGAAACTTTCAGAGCCTATAGGCAGTACTATAGGCCATTTCATTAGAAAATGTCAACTTTTTAGCTCAAATACTTTTTAATTAAAAAATTAACAAATGATAGTCATGTTCAATTAAAATTTGTAACAATTTTAAGCTTAGACCTAAGACCTAAATAACTTTTGATTGAGGAGACCTACTGATACGAAACTTTCAGGGCCTATAGGCAGTACTATAGGCCAACTGTTCAGAAAATTTTAACTTTCTAGCTCCAGTACTTTTTAATTAAAAAATTAACAAATGACAATCATGTTTAATTAAATTTTGTATCAATTTAATGCTTAGACCTAAGACCTAAATAACTTTTGACTGAGAAAACCTATAGGTACGAAACTTTCAGAGTCTATAGGCAGGACCATATGCCAACTGTTCAGAAAATTTTAGCTTTCTAGCTCAAATACTTTTTAATTAAAAAATTAACAAATGGCAGTCATGTTCAATTAAATTTTGTATTAATTTTAAGCTTGAACCTAAATAACTTTTGATTGAGGAGACCTACAGATACGAAACTTTCAGAACCTATAGGCAGTACTATAGGTCATTTCATTAGGAAATGTCAACTTTTTAGCTCCAGTACTTTTTAATTAAAAAATTAACAAATGACAGTCATGCCCAATTAAATTTTGCATCAATTTTAAGCTTGGACCTAAATAACTTTTGATTGAGGAGACCTACAGATACGAAACTTTCAGGGCCTATAGGCAGTACCATAGACCATTTCATTAGAAAATGTGAACTTTTTAGCTCCAGTACTTTTTAATTAAAAAATTAACAAATGACAGTCATGTTCAATTAAATTTTCTATCAATTTTAAGCTTGAACCTAAATAACTTTTGATTGAAAAGACCTACAGATACGAAACTTTCAGAGCCTATAGGCAGTACCATAGACCATTGCATTAGAAAATGTCAACTTTTTAGCTCCAGTACTTTTTAATTAAAAAATTAACAAAGGACAGTCATGCCCAATTAAATTTTGTATCAATTTTAAGCTTGAACCTAAATAACTTTTGATTGAGGAGACCTACAGATACGAAACTTTCAGGGTCTATAGGCAGTACCATAGACTATTTCATTAGAAAATGTCAACTTTTTAGCTCCAATACTTTTTAATTAAAAAATTAATAAATGACAGTCATGTTCAATTAAATTTTGTATCAATTTTAAGCTTGACCCTAAATAACTTTTGATTGAGGAGACCTACAGATACGAAACTTTCAGGGCCTATAGGCAGTGCCATTGGTCATTTCATTAGAAAATGTCAACTTGTTAGCTCCAGTACTTTTTAATTAAAAAATTAACAACTGACAGTCATGCCCAATTAAATTTTGCATCAATTTTAAGCTTGAACCTAAATAACTTTTGATTGAGGAGACCTACAGATACGAAACTTTCAAGGCCTATAGGCAGTACCATAGACCATTTCATTAGAAAATGTCAACTTTTTAGCTCCAGTACTTTTTAATTAAAAAATTAACAAATGAAAGTCATGCCCAATTAAATTTTGTATCAATTTTAAGCTTGAACCTAAATAACTTTTGATTGAGGAGACCTACAG
The DNA here is from genome assembly GCF_022605725.1 of Anthonomus grandis grandis. Classification (NCBI taxonomy): domain Eukaryota; kingdom Metazoa; phylum Arthropoda; class Insecta; order Coleoptera; family Curculionidae; genus Anthonomus; species Anthonomus grandis. The sequence goes on along the minus strand of NC_065564.1, from coordinate 792,912 downwards.
ATACGAAACTTTCAGAGCCTATAGGCAGTACCATAGACCATTTCATTAGAAAATGTCAACTTTTTAGCTAGAGTACTTTTTAATTAAAAAATTAACAACTGACAGTCATGCCCAATTAAATTTTGTATCAATTTTAAGCTTGAACCTAAATAACTTTTGATTGAGGAGACCTACAGATACGAAACTTTCAGGGCCTATAGGCAGTGCCATTGGTCACTTCATTAGAAAATATTAACTTTTTAGCTACAGTACTTTTTAATTAAAAAATTAACAAATGACAGTCATGTTCAATTAAATTTTGTATCTATTTTAAACTTGAACCTAAATAACTTTTGATTGAGGAGACCTACAGATACGAAACTTTCAGAGCCTATAGGCAGTACCATAGACCATTTCATTAGAAAATGTCAACTTTTTAGCTAGAGTACTTTTTAATTAAAAAATTAACAACTGACAGTCATGCCCAAGTAAATTTTGCATCAATTTTAAGCTTGAACCTAAATAACTTTTGATTGAAGAGACCTACAGATACGAAACTTTCAGAGCCTATAGGCAGTACCATAGACCATTTCATTAGAAAATGTCAACTTTTTAGCTCCAGTACTTTTTAATTAAAAAATTAACAAATGAAAGTCATGCCCAATTAAATTTTGTATCAATTTTAAGCTTGAACCTAAATAACTTTTGATTGAGGAGACCTACAGATACGAAACTTTCAAGGCCTATAGGCAGTGCCATTGGCCATTTCATTAGAAAATGTCAACTTTTTAGCTCCAGTACTTTTTAATTAAAAAATTAACAAATGACAGTCATGTTCAATTAAAATTTGTATCAATTTTAAGCTTGAACCTAAATAACTTTTGATTGAGGAGACCTACAGATACGAAACTTTCAGGGCCTATAGGCAGTACCATAGACCATTTCATTAAAAAATGTCAACTTTTTAGCTCCAGTACTTTTTAATTAAAAAATTAATAAATGACAGTCATGTTCAATTAACTTTTGTATCAATTTTAAGCATACAAAAAAACCTAAATAACTTTTGATTGAGGAGACCTACAGATACGAAACTTTCAGAGCCTGTAGGTAGTACCATAGGCCAATTGTTCAGAAAATGTCAACTTTTTAGCTCCAGTACTTTTTAATTAAAAAATTAACAAATGACAGACATGTTCAATTAAATTTTGTATCAGTTTTAAGCTTGAACCTAAATAACTTTTGATTGAGGAGACCTACAGATACGAAACTTTTAGGGCCTATAGGCAGTACCATAGACCATTTCATTAGAAAATATCAATTTTTTAGCTCCAGTACTTTTTAATTAAAAAATTAACAAATGACAGACTTGTTCAATTAAATTTTGTATCAATTTTAAGCTTAAACCTAAATAACTTTTGATTGAGGAGACCTACAGATACGAAACTTTCAAGGCCTATAGGCAGTACCATAGACCATTTCATTAGAAAATGTCAACTTTTTAGCTCTAGTACTTTTTAATTAAAAAATTAATAAATGACAGTCATGTTCAATTAAATTTTGTATCAGTTTTAAGCTTGAACCTAAATAACTTTTGATTGAGGAGACCTACAGATACGAAACTTTCAGGGCCTATAGGCAGTACCATACACCATTTCATTAGAAAATGTCAACTTTTTAGCTACAGTACTTTTTAATTAAAAAATTAACAAATGACAGTCATGTTCAATTAACTTTTGTATCCATTTTAAGCTTGGACCTAAGACCTAAATAACTTTTGACTGAGGAGACCTACAGATACGAAACTTTCAGAGCCTATAGGCAGTACCATATGCCAACTGTTCAGAAAATTTTAACTTTCTAGCTCAAATACTTCTTAATTAAAAAATTAACAAATGACAGACATGCCCAATTAAATTTTGCATCAATTTTAAGCTTGGACCTAAATAACCAATACGACACTTGAACTCAAATAACTCTTGACTGACCAGACCCACTAGTACGAAACTTTCAGGAAAAACTGACAGCACCTTAGGCTTATCTATAAACCAGGAACTAGTAGCCATAACCCTCAATAAAGGGATGGTCAGCACGGTTTCCAGCAAGTTATGCCAGGATCATAAAGAGGTAAAAAACCTTAAACCTAGAGAGCGAGAACCTGCCTAGCAAAAGGCAAAATTTCGGGGTAACTCGTAGCCAACTGAAAACACAATATCCAGACTTTGTCGGACATCGGCAAACTCACCCGGCCCCGGCTACAAAAGGCCTGATTTTCCAGACATAGAGAGAAACCCGAGCAGCAAATCGAGTTTAACTTTAGTTTCTGGACAGCTAGCGAGTACGAGTGTGTTTAAAATGTTTAAATGGATATAACGTACATATATATATATGGTATAAGGGAAACGTAATATTTTCCGAAAGGGTTGCAGGGGGAGGGGGGGCGGTTGTGTCAATAGCAGTTTGGGGGGGATACACCAACCGCCTCTCGTTAGTTCACTTGCTTATGTATATCGCCCCGGATGGAAAAGTCTTTATCAGCACAAACTTAGATTGTACGGCTTCCGGGCTTTGCCGAATTAACTGCGAGGGTGGAAGGGAGGATAATGTAAATACCATCGATAGTTTCGGCTTACATAGGCATAACCTCATTTGGGGAAACCGATGCACCGTTTTATCAACTCTGGAGGCAGAGAGGGGGGGGGGGGGGGGCAAGCAACAAACAAACAAAGCACTGTCGTAGTAAATTTGGCCCGGAAAGCCCCACCCTCATCGTAGCTTAGCGGGTGATCCAGTAAATTTTTCGTTCGGACAAGTCAGTTCGACGCTTTCCAGCGTTTTTGTTCCGGGGAAAACCATTATAAAACACGTCCGCCCCCCCCCTCCCTCTCCCATAATGGGGTCCGTGTAAATTTTAAACGTCTTTTCCAGATCATCGTCCCCCCGTCCCCCCAAGAAGACGTACGCCCCTGAATCCCTTATGAGATTGATTTTAATATGTAAAACACCTCCCTGAAAAATTACTAACCGGTAATAAAAATGCTAATGAAGAGAGAGAGTCATCAACCCTCCTCTCTCCCCTCCGCCCTTCACTCCTCATCGCACCCGGAAAAATCCGGATTATAGTTCCTAAACAACCCATTTTCCTGGACTTACTATAGATATACATACGAGGGTTGGTAAATAAAGGGTTTCAAGAATTAATCGGCCATAAGCCCCGTTTGTTATATAAGGGCTTAATAGGGCGCAACTTAAAGTACCTTATAGTTTAAATCGGTTTATATTGTGAGCGGTTTAGGGTGGGGAGGCGGAAAGGGGTGAATATTCAAATGCGGTTTAAGGGATAATGGATGCTGCGAGTTTTTTAAATTAATGTGGGGTCGTTGGGTAAGTTTTAATTGTCCGAAACTGCCCTTGGGATAATGTTGACTTTTTAGGAAGTTTGGAAAGTTCGAGGGGTCATATCTCGGAAAATGTTGGTCGTGCCGCTTTGCCAGTGGTGCCACATGGTTCAGGAGGTCTCGGTTATGCCAGAAAGATTGGAAAAAACAGCTGAATGTTGATAGTTTTCCTGGAAAAAATTTTGAAAGTTGGCCATTTTTGGGGCTCATTTAACTCTTCCCTCCCCTCTCTATGGGCCGAGTTATGTGGAAAAAAAATACTACGGTGTTTCAAAAATTGTAATTAATCATGTAAAATAAAATTTTTTTATAATATTTAGAGTTATGCAGGATTTTTGAAAAATGGGAAAATTTTAAAAAAAAATTTTTTTTGAAAAATCTTTTTTTTTTGATAGATCGATAGAACGTCTAAAATCCTTCAAAAAAGCTTTATAAAACTTTTTTGGAAAATTTACCAAAAAGAAGTTATACCCGAATTTCCGAAAAATTTCTTCACCAAAAAAATCCTAAGGGTACGCCTGGAAAAATTTCCATTATTTCGGTTTTTATTTTTTTTCGGGAAAACTATTGGCTGGAGAAAATAATTGTTTTAATAAAAGTTGTTTGGAATCTCAATGCGCATCAGATGCAATAGAAAAATAACTTCTATCTTCGATAGTTTTTCAGAAAATTGGGAAAAACCTCTAAACAGTTTTCCCGAGTTTTCTCAAAAACTTTTGGGAAATTTGAAATTTTTCTTGTGCCATTAGATTCCAAATTAAAATTACTACAAATTATGTAAAATGACTTTTAGCCATAAACTTCAAAATAAAGGAGTTATGAAGGATTTTTGAAAAAATGGCAATTTTTGGCGAAAAATTGGAAAAAAAATTTTTTTTTTAGAAATTTTTTTTTATTGGTAGATCGATAGAACGTCTAAAATCCTTCAAAAAAGCTTAATAAAACTTTTTTGGAAAATGTACCAAAAAAAAGTTATACCCGATTTTCCGAAAAATGTTTTCACCAAAAAAATCCTAAGGGTACCCCTGGAAATTTCCATTATTTCGGTTTTTATTTTTTTTCGGGAAAACTATTGGCTGGAGAAAATAATTGTTATAATAAAAGTTGTTTGGAATCTCAATGCGCATCAGATGCAGTAAACAAATAATTTGTATTTTCAATAGTTTTCCAGAAAATTGAGAAAAACCTCTAAACAGTTTTCCCGAGTTTTCTCAAAAACTTTTGGGAAATTTAAAATTTTTCTTATGCCATTATATTCCAAATTAAAATTACTACAAATTATGTAAAACGACTTTTAGCGATAAATTTCAAAATAAAGGAGTTATGAAGGATTTTTGAAAAATGGGAAAATTTTTGGCGAAAAACGAAATAAAAAAATTTTTTGGAAAAATATATTTTTTTTATTGGTAGATCGATAGAACGTCTAAAATCCTTTAAAAAAGCTTAATAAAACTTTTTTGGAAAATGTACCAAAAAAAAGTTATACCCGATTTTCCGAAAAATGTCTTCCCCAAAAAATGCTAAGGGTACCCCCCGGGAAAATTTCCATTATTTCGGTTTTTATTTTTTTCCGGGAAAACTATTGGCTGGAGAAAATAATTATTATAATAAAAGTTGTTTGGAATCTTAGTGCGCATCAGATACTGTACAAAAATAATTTTTATCTTCAGTAGTTTTCCAGTAAATTGGGAAAAACCTCTAAACAGTTTTCCCGAATTTTCTCAAAAACTTTTGGGAAATTTGAAATTTTTCTTATGCCATTATATTTCAAATTAAAATTACTACAAATTATGTAAAATGACTTTTAGCCATAAAATTCAAAATAAAGGAGTTATGAAGGATTTTTGAAAAATGGGAAAATTTTTGGCAAAAAACGAAAAAAAAAATTTTTTTGGAAAAATATATTTTTTTTATTGGTAGATCGATAGAACGTTCAAAATCCTTCAAAAAAGCTTAATAAAACTTTTTTGGAAAATGTACCGAAAAAAAGTTATACCCGATTTTCCGAAAAATTTCTTCACCAAAAAAATCCTGGGGTACCCTCGGGAAAATTTCCATTATTTTGGTTTTTATTTTTTTCCGGGAAATATATTGGCTGCAAAAAATAATTGTTTTAATAAAAGTTGTTTGGAATCTCAATGCGCAACAGATACAGTAGAAAAATAATTTCTATCTTCGATAGTTTTCCAGAAAATTGGGAAAAACCTCTAAACAGTTTTCCCGAATTTCCTCGAAAACTGTTGGGAAAATTGAAAATTTTCTTGTACCATTTGATTCCTAGTCAAAAATACTACAAATTATGTAGAATAACTTTTAGTCGTAAATGTCGAAATAAAGGAGTTATGGACGATTTTTGAAAAATTGGCTACTTTTTGGTGAAAAATTTGAAAAAAAAAATTTTTCGAAAAAATTATTTTTTTTTTATACATCGATAGAATTAATAAAATCCTTTAAAAAAGCTTAATAAAACTTTTTTAAAAAATATATCTAAAAAAAGTTATACCCGATTTTCCGAAAAATTTCTTCACCAAAAAAATCCTGAGGGTACCCTCGGGAAAGTTTTCATTATTTCGGTTTTTATTTTTTTGCGGGAAAACTATTGGCTGGGGAAAATAATTGTTAAGATAAAAGTTGTTTGGAATGTCAATGCGCATCGGATGCAATAGAAAAATAATCTCTATCTTCAATAGTTTTCCAGAAAATTGGGAAAAACCTCTAAACAGTTTTCCCGAGTTTTCTCAAAAACTTCTGGGAAATTTGAAATTTTTCTTGGACCATTAGATTCTTAATCAAAAATACTACAAATTATGTAAAACGACTTTTATCGATAAATTTCAAAATAAAGGAGTTATGAAGGATTTTTTAAAAATTGGCAATTTTTGGCAAAAAATTTGAAAAAATTTTTTTTTTTTTTAGAAAAAAATTTTTTTTTGGTAGATCGATAGAACGTCTAAAATCCTTCAAAAAAGCTTTATAAAACTTTTTTGGAAAATATATCAAAAAAAAGTTATACCCGATTTTCCGAAAAATTCCTGCCTCAAAAAATCCAATGATATAATTTCGAATTTTATTTTTTTTCGGGAAAAGCTTTGGCCGGAGAAAATAATTATTATAATAAAAGTTGTTTGGAATATCAATGCGCATCAGATGCAACAGAAAAATAATCTCTATCTTCAATAGTTTTCCAGAAAATCGAAAAAAAGCTCTAAAAATTTTTCCAATCAAATCCAACTTTTTCACAATTTAAAGAAACTTCTCCAGGCCAGCGCCAAGAGGAGCGATTGGAAATTAAAAAAAAAACGAACTTTTAAAAAAATTATCCAAACAACTAATTTTCCAGACTCGGAAACTAAAATAGAGATGCTCTAAACGCTTCATTGAAATTCCCGAAATACTTCCCTAAGGAATATTAAATCTCCACTCTTTCCTTGCTTCCCCTTTGTAAGTTTGCCCCCCCCCCTCGTCCGGATTTGACCTAAACATTGTCCCTTTTAGGGAGTTCTGGGAAGGGCGGGAGGGACGTTTTTTTTTTAATGAAAACTGCCTTTTCTGGAATTCCTAGTCAAATTCCAGAGAGTTGCACAAAAGGGAACGACGACAGGGCGGAGGATAAGGGAGAGAAGAGGGAAAGGCTCTCTCGTCGCCCGAGCACTTACACCAAAGATTTACATTTTAAATTTCTGTTTCCGGGAAACTTGACAACGCTCCCACTTATCGATAAAACCGTTTTCTGGATCGAGTAAATTGTACTTGCGCTGCATTCGGTTCAAACATTAATATGGTGGATAATTTATCATTTTCCATTAAATAAAAGAGTCACGGAGGAGCACGGCACACACAATATCGCCGAGGCACTTATAGGAGTGGGGTGATTTTTTTCCCTTATTCCCTCACTCCGATATTAAACAAATGATGTAAGAAAAAGCCCGGGAAAATGAGGAGCGTAAAGGACCGTTTAATTGTAGAGGGAACGTGTCTCGTTAATGGGGAAAAACTTTATCCCCGTCGGTCGTGTAATCTCCGGATAAAAAGGGAAAAAAAGTTTATTTGGACCGACGAAGGGGGCTTATGGAAGTTAAACAACGAGCAGCAACAACAACACGAAAATCATCTTAAAAGTTACCCGAAAAAACCCTCGAAATTCGACACCGGGCCACGTTTTTTCCTCCTCCATCTGGTTTTTCTCCATTAACGCTCCTCCTCCTCGCCGTTTAAAAACTTCCCCACTTGATGGACGAGCTTTTTATTGTCTCGTTTCGTTTTGTCTGTTTTATAATGGCGAGGAATTTAGCAGGGAAAAGACGGGTTTTTCTGGCACCTTTTGCTCAAAGAACACCCCTCTACCTTATCGAAACCTGTCTCCCTTAAAACGACTAAGCTGGGACAAAGTGACCAAGGCTTTCCAGACAAAATTGAATACAAAAAAAGTCTGGATTTTATGCAGTTGCAAAGAGAATGAGACCCTTAAGGGCCTGGGAAGATTTTAGAGCCTAATCCAAGCTGACCAGACAGGTCAAACTCTTCCATACATGACAAAATTTGCGCTCGTTTTAGTTTTGTGTGACGCCGCTCCCTTGGTGCCCACAATTTCCACGTGAGAAACCCCGATTTTCATATATTAAGAGGCCCTAGTGCACCACACATTTTAAAATGGCTCTTGTAGCCTGATGGATGTTTGCTTCAGTGTTCACCGCTGGTAAGTGAGTAAGGGAAAGTTGGCGCAACTGTTTAAAGAACGCGTCATAAGCCTATGGGAAGGCGCTTGCTTACCCCGGCACCGCTAGGGCAAAGCACCAAGGCATTTCCAGAGAAATTTGATTACAAAAAAGTCTGGATTTCAAGCAAACGCACCGGGATCGAGACACTTGATGGCATATAAAGAGAGTAGGTCTTAAGACAAAGTAACCAGGCTGATCGAAAATTCCGCCTCCCTCTTGCCCCACAGTGGGCTCAAAATAAACTAATTTAATCACTGGTCCATTAATGAGGCGACAACACAAACGCCATGTTTAACTATCAATCAATATGGAGAAGGATTTGGGAAATACAGACACACACACACACAACGAGAGGCTAATATTGGAGATCCCCGGCGAAACACATTTACATACCGGGTTTGGTAATTTTTAAGTGAGTTCTATCTCTCTCTGTCTCGCTAAATATATATATATATATCCCCCGATGATGTGTGGAAATTGATGGGCATTTTCCAGGGTTCCCGGATGCTGGAAATGCAGTTTTGGTCCTACCGATCCGACCGTACATGATATAGACGGACACGTCGGTGCGGAAATCACGTGTAGCAGTAGTAGTAAGGAATCAATGGGCGTTAAGTTTACGCTCTACGTAACCGTTTTCTATATTATATCGATGTCGGTTATACGATACGGTTTTGGGGCGGTGAGATGTTGAGGGCGAGTTTTCCGAGGAAAATCCGAGTTTTTCAGAAATGATTGACCAAAGGAACCATCGGGAATCGAAGAAGGTTTAATACGAAGATTGTTAAAAAAATTGAAATTTCCATGCAAAAATAAAAGAATTTTTTCAAACTTTGAAAGGCTATATCTCGGAAAATATTAGTCGTACCATTTTCCCAGTGGTACCAAACGATTCAGGAGGTCCCAAAGATGCCAGAAACACTAAGAAATTTAAATGAGCGTTCATAGTTTTCTGGAAAAAAAATTTCAAAGTTGACCATTTTCTGGCATACCTTTAAGAAAACCGTAATTTTTGTTTAACTTTGAAGGACGATATCTCGGAAAATATTAGTCGTACCATTTTGCCAGTGGTACCAAACGATTCAGGAGGTCTCAAACATGCCAGAAACATCAAGAAATATAAATGAGCGTTCATAGTTTTTTAGAAAAAAAATTTCAAAGTTGACCATTTTCTGGCACACCTTTAAGGAAACCGTAATTTTTGTTTAACTTTGAAGGACGATATCTCGGAAAATATTGGTCGTACCATTTTCCCAGTGGTACCAAACGATTTAGGAGGTCTCAAACATGCCCGAAATACTAAGAAATTTAAATGAACGTTCATAGTTTTCTGGAAAAAAAATTTCAAAGTTGACCATTTTCTGGCCCATTTTTAAGAAAACCGTAATTTTTGTTTAACTTTGAAGGACGATATCTCGGAAAATATTAGTCGCACCATTTTGCCAGTGGTACCAAACGATTCAGGAGGTCTCGAAGATGCCAGAGACGCCACGGAATTTAAATGAGCGGTTATAGTTTTCTGGAAAAAAAATTTCAAAGTTGACCATTTTCTGGCCCATTTTTAAGAAAACCGCAATTTTTGTTTAACTTTGAAGGACGATATCTCGGAAAATATTAGTCGTACCATTTTGCCAGTGGTACCAAACGATTCAGGAGGTCTCAGACATGCCAGAAACACTAAGAAATTTAAATGAGCTTTCATAGGTTTCTGGAAAGAAAAATTCAAAGCTGGCCATTTTCTGGCCCATTTTTAAGAAAACCGTAATTTTTGTGTAACTTTGAAGGACGATATCTCGGAAAATATTAGTCGTACCGTTTTGCCAGTAGTACCAAACGTTTCAGGAGATCTCAAACATGCCAGAAATACCAAGAAATTTAAATGAGCTTTCATAGGTTTCTGGAAAAAAAATTTTAAAGTTGACCATTTTGTGGCACACCTTTAAGAAAACCGTAATTTTTGTTTAACTTTGAAGGACGATATCTCGGAAAATATTAGTCGTACCATTTTGCCAGTAGTACCAAACGAGTCAGGAGGTCTCAAACATGCCAAAAATACCAAGAAATTTAAATGAGCCTTCATAGCTTTCTGGAAAAAAAATGTCAAAGTTGACCATTTTCTGGCACACCTTTAAGAAAACCGTAATTTTTGTTTAACTTTGAAGGACAATATCTCGGAAAATATTAGTCGTACCGTTGTGCCAGTGGTACCAAACGATTCAGGAGGTCTCAAACATGCCAGTAACACCAAGAAATTTAAATGAGCATTCATAGTTTTCTGGAAAAAAAAATTCAAAGTTGACCATTTTCTGGCCCATTTTTAAGAAAACCGTAATTTTTGTTTAACTTTGAAGGACGATATCTCGGAAAATATTAGTCGTACCATTTTGCCAGTAGTACCAAACGATTCAGGAGGTCCCAAACATGCCAGAAACACCAAGAAATTTAAATGAGCATTCATAGTTTTTTGAAAAAAAATTTCAAAGTTGACCCATTTTCTGGCACACCTTTAAGAAAACCGTAATTTTTGCTTAACTTTGAAGGACAATATCTCGGAAAATATTAGTCGTACCATTGTGCCAGTGGTACCAAACGATTCAGGAGGTCTCAAACATGCCAGAAACGCCAAGAAATTTAAATGAGCATTCATAGTTTTCTGGAAAAAAAATTTCAAAGTTGGCCATTTTCTGGCACACCTTTAAGAAAACCGTAATTTTTGTTTAACTTTGAAGGACGTTATCTCGGAAAATATTAGTCGCACCATTTTGCCAGTGGTACCAAACGATTCAGGAGGTCTCGAAGATGCCAGAGACGCCAAGAAATTTAAATGAGCGTTCATAGTTTTCTGGAAAAAAAATTTCAAAGTTGACCATTTTCTGGCGCACCTTTAAGAAAACCGTAATTTTTATTTAACTTTGAAGGACGATATCTCGGAAAATATTGGTCGTACCATTTTCCCAGTGGTACCAAACGATTTAGGAGGTCTCAAACATGCCCGAAATACTAAGAAATTTAAATGAACGTTCATAGTTTTCTGGAAAAAAAATTTCAAAGTTGACCATTTTCTGGCCCATTTTTAAGAAAACCGTAATTTTTGTTTAACTTTGAAGGACGATATCTCGGAAAATATTAGTCGCACCATTTTGCCAGTGGTACCAAACGATTCAGGAGGTCTCGAAGATGCCAGAGACGCCACGGAATTTAAATGAGCGGTTATAGTTTTCTGGAAAAAAAATTTCAAAGTTGACCATTTTCTGGCCCATTTTTAAGAAAACCGCAATTTTTGTTTAACTTTGAAGGACGATATCTCGGAAAATATTAGTCGTACCATTTTGCCAGTGGTACCAAACGATTCAGGAGGTCTCAGACATGCCAGAAACACTAAGAAATTTAAATGAGCTTTCATAGGTTTCTGGAAAGAAAAATTCAAAGCTGGCCATTTTCTGGCCCATTTTTAAGAAAACCGTAATTTTTGTTTAACTTTGAAGGACGATATCTCGGAAAATATTAGTCGTACCATTTTGCCAGTAGTACCAAACGATTCAGGAGGTCTCAAACATGCCAGAAACACCAAGAAATTTAAATGAGCATTCATAGTTTTTTGAAAAAAAATTTCAAAGTTGACCCATTTTCTGGCACACCTTTAAGAAAACCGTAATTTTTGCTTAACTTTGAAGGACAATATCTCGGAAAATATTAGTCGTACCATTGTGCCAGTGGTACCAAACGATTCAGGAGGTCTCAAACATGCCAGAAACGCCAAGAAATTTAAATGAGCATTCATAGTTTTCTGGAAAAAAAATTTCAAAGTTGGCCATTTTCTGGCACACCTTTAAGAAAACCGTAATTTTTGTTTAACTTTGAAGGACGTTATCTCGGAAAATATTAGTCGCACCATTTTTCCAGTGGTACCAAACGATTCAAGAGGTCTCAAACATGTCAGAAACACCAAGAAATTTAAATGAGCGTTCATAGTTTTCTGGAAAAAAAATTTCAAAGTTGACCATTTTCTGGCGCACCTTTAAGAAAACCGTAATTTTTATTTAACTTTGAAGGACGATATCTCGGAAAATATTAGTTGCACCATTTTTTCAGTGGTACCAAACGATTCAGGAGGTCACAAGCATGCCAGAAACACCAAGAAATTTAAATGAGCGTTCATAGGTTTTTGGAAAAAAAATTTCAAAGTTGACCATTTTCTGGCACACCTTTAAGAAAACCGTAATTTTTGTTTAACTTTGAAGGACGATATCTCGGAAAATATTAGTCGTACCATTTTGCCAGTGGTACCAAACGATTCAGGAGGTCTCAAACATGCCAGAAACATAAAGAAATTTAAATGAGCGTTCATAGTTTTCTGGAAAAAAAATTTTAAAGTTGACCATTTTGTGGCACACCTTTAAGAAAACCGTAATTTTTGTTTAACTTTGAAGGACGATATCTCGGAAAATATTAGTCGTACCATTTTGCCAGTAGTACCAAACGAGTCAGGAGGTCTCAAACATGCCAAAAATACCAAGAAATTTAAATGAGCCTTCATAGCTTTCTGGAAAAAAAATGTCAAAGTTGACCATTTTCTGGCACACCTTTAAGAAAACCGTAATTTTTGTTTAACTTTGAAGGACGATATCTCGGAAAATATTAGTCGCACCATTTTGCCAGTGGTACCAAACGATTCAGGAGATCTCAAACATGCCAGAAACACCAAGAAATTTAAATGAGCGTTTATAAGTTTCTGGAAAAAAAATTACAAAGTTGACCATTTTCTGGCCCATTTTTTAAAAAACCGTAATTTTTGTTTAACTTTGAAGGACGATATCTCAAAAAATATTAGTCGCACCAGTTTCTCAGTGGTACCAAACGATTCAGGAGGTCTCAAACATGCCAGAAACACCACGAAATTTGAATGAGTGTTCATAGTTTTCTGGAAAAAAATTTTCAAAGTTGACCATTTTCTGGCCCATTTTTAAGAAAACCGTAATTTTTGTTTAACTTTGAAGGACGATATCTCGGAAAATATTAGTCGTACCATTTTGCCAGTGGTACCAAACGATTCAGGAGGTCTCAAATATGCCAGAAACACTAAGAAATTTAAATAAGCGTTCATAGGTTTCCGGAAAAAAAATTTCAAAGTTGACCATTTTCTGGCACACCTTTAAGAAAACCAAAATTTTTGTTTAATTTTGAAGGACGATATCTCGGAAAATATTAGTCGTACCATTTTTCAAGTGGTACCAAACGATTCAGGAGGACTCAAACATGCCAGAAACACCACGAAATTTAAATGAGCGTTCATAGGTTTCTGGAAAAAAATTTTCAAACTTGACCATTTTCTGGCACACCTTTAAGAAAACCGTAATTTTTGTTTAACTTTGAAGGACGATATCTCGGAAAATATTAGTCGCACCGTTTTTTCAGTGGTACCAAACGATTCAGGAGGTCTCAAACATGCCAGAAACATCAAGAAATTTGAATGAGCGTTCATAGGTTTCTGGAAAAAAAATTTCAAAGTTGACCATTTTCTGGCACACCTTTAAGAAAACCGTGATTTTTGTTTAACTTTGAAGGACGATATCTCGGAAAATATTAGTCGTACCATTTTGCCAGTGGTACCAAACGATTCAGAAGGTCTCAAACATGCCAGATATAATACGAAATTTAAATGAGCGTTCATAGGTTTCTGGAAAAAAAATTTCAAAGTTGACCATTTTCTGGCACACCTTTAAGAAAACCGTAATTTTTATTTAACTTTGAAGGACGATATCTCGGAAAATATTAGTCGTACCATTTTGCCAGTGGTACCAAACGATTCAGGAGGTCTCAAACATGCCAGAAACACTAAGAAATTTAAATGAGCGTTCATAGGTTTCTGGAAAAAAAAATTTCAAAGTTGACCATTTTCTGGCACACCTTTAAGAAAACCGTAATTTTTGTTTAACTTTGAAGGACGATATCTCGGAAAATATTAGTCGCACCATTTTCCCAGTGGTACCAAACGATTCAGGAGGTCTCAAACATGTCAGAAACACTAAGAAATTTAAATGAACGTTCATAGGTTTCTGGAAAAAAAATTTCAAAGTTGACCATTTTCTGGCCCATTTTTAAGAAAACCGTAATTTTTGTTTAACTTTGAAGGACGATATCTCGGAAAATATTAGTCGCACCATTTTCCCAGTGGTACCAAACGATTCAGGAGGTCTCAAACATGCCAGAAACACTAAGAAATTTAAATGAGCGTTCATAGGTTTCTGGAAAAAAAAATTTCAAAGTTGACCATTTTCTGGCACACCTTTAAGAAAACCGTAATTTTTGTTTAACTTTGAAGGACGATATCTCGGAAAATATTAGTCGCACCATTTTCCCAGTGGTACCAAACGATTCAGGAGGTCTCAAACATGCCAGAAACACCAAGAAATTTAAATGAGCGTTCATAGGTTTCTGGAAAAAAAAATTTCAAAGTTGACCATTTTCTGGCACACCTTTAAGAAAACCGTAATTTTTGTTTAACTTTGAAGGACGATATCTCGGAAAATATTAGTCGTACCATTTTACCAGTGGTACCAAACGATTCAGGAGGTCTCAAATATGCCAGAAACACTAAGAAATTTAAATAAGCGTTCATAGGTTTCCGGAAAAAAAATTTCAAAGTTGACCATTTTCTGGCACACCTTTAAGAAAACCGTAATTTTTGTTTAACTTTGAAGGACGATATCTCGGAAAATATTAGTCGCACCATTTTTTTAGTGGTACCAAACGATTCAGGAGGTCTCAAACATGCCAGAAACACCACAAAGTTTGAATGAGCGTTCATAGGTTTCTGCAAAAAAAATTTCAAAGTTGACCATTTTCTGGCACACCTTTAAGAAAACCGTAATTTTTGTTTAATTTTGAAGGACGATATCTCGGAAAATATTAGTCGTACCATTTTGCCAGTGGTACCAAACGATTCAGGAGGTCTCAAACATGCCAGAAACATCAAGAAATTTGAATGAACGTTTATAGGTTTCTGGAAAAAAAATTTCAAAGTTGACCATTTTCTGGCCCA
Source organism: Anthonomus grandis grandis (assembly GCF_022605725.1). Lineage (NCBI taxonomy): Eukaryota > Metazoa > Arthropoda > Insecta > Coleoptera > Curculionidae > Anthonomus > Anthonomus grandis. The sequence goes on along the minus strand of NC_065564.1, from coordinate 777,778 downwards.
TTTTTAAGAAAACCGTAATTTTTGTTTAACTTTGAAGGACGATATCTCAAAAAATATTAGTCGTACCATTTTACCAGTAGTACCAAACGAGTCAGGAGGTCTCAAACATGCCAGAAACACCAAAAAATTTAAATGAGCTTTCATAGGTTTCTGGAAAAAAAAATTCAAAGTTGGCCATTTTCTGGCACACCTTTAAGAAAACCGTAATTTTTGTTTAACTTTGAAGGACGATATCTCGGAAAATATTAGTCGTACCATTTTGCCAGTGGTACCAAACGATTCAGGAGGTCTCAAACATACCAGAAACACCAAGAAATTTAAATGAGCTTTCATAGGTTTCTGGAAAAAAAATTTCAAAGTTGACCATTTTCTGGCACACCTTTAAGAAAACCGCAATTTTTGTTCAACTTCGAAGGGCAATATCTCGGCAAGTATTAATCCCACGCCTTTTGCAGCGATAGCAAACAATCAGGATTTCCTGCACGAATATTCTGGATAAATATCATTTATTCAAAATCAAACGTCACCCGCCCCGACTGGACCGGAGATGATGATGATTATTATTATTATTATTGAGTTGTCATTTCCAGACCTGTTTAGGCTGAACGATTCCAATTGTTCCAGGGAAACATTATTTATTACCCTCGCGGATTTTTGATGATAATTTTTCCGTAAAACCCTTTGAAATCAGGTGAGAGACAAATGAACGAGATCGAACCACCACTGTTATTCAAAATGGGGGCGTCACATGACGATTTGGCTTTCGGAACCTCGGCACGCCGTCTTTTGTTTTGTTTTTGTTTTTTGTTTTTTTTTTTTTGGAAAAATCCGCTTACTCCCTTCCTTGTGTGTCACGCTAACAACCATCAATATCATTTTATCGTGTTCCATATTCAATCCGTGCTAGTATAATCATATCGATTTAATATATTATATTGAAAATAATGCAGATCTTTCCGTACAAGGAGCCGTAGAAACTAAGACACAATACTGAATTGAGGTTATGTATTATTATGGGGTAAAATAAACGGTTCTTACACTAAATAAAAAAAAATAAACAAATGATATAAAATATATTTTTCTGTATACAAATTAAATCACTTTTTACACTTTTTTTCAATTGTTTAAGAGCAGCAGCACAACAACACAGATGTATCCAATAGCTCTCTTCTGGATCACAAAGAGAGAGGGAGAGAGAGAGAGTCCAAAGGAGAACGTCCCAGTTTAGAGTGAGAATCACTGTATATGTCCATAGAGCGTAACTTAACGGCCATTGACGTCCGCACATCACGTCCGGCTCGGCATTTTCAAACTTCCGGTCATCAATTTCCCACTTGCGCGTAACGCGTTATTTAATAAAATGACGTTTTATACATATATCTATATGCAGTTTGTCGGTGCCCGCAAGGGACTAATTATTAGGCAATTAATATATTGTCAGTACGTTATTTAAATAATTGAATTATTTACACCATAGAGAGAGAGAGAGAGAGAAAGGGAAAATAATTAAAATTCAAACGAGTTGTTATAGCGGGAATTAGTGCACGTAATTAGTGACAAAAGAAAGATGGCGCTGCCTTAAGACAATCAATGTCAACCCCCCTCTACCCCCCGTACTGCGAACATTATTATTATTATTATTATTATTATTCGAGATTACGTTGGACATTTTATTATTATTATTCCCGCGCGATCGTAAAATTCCCTCCCTCTGCTGACTCGACGATTGCCATGACAAATATATGTGTATAGATAAGACCCGGGGACGGGTGTGGGGCACGAGGAATCTTCAATACCCCCCTTGCCACCCCCTTAAAGGGGTCAAAACGAGATGAAAACAATCGAATGTCGTATATGGTTTTTATGACGGGAAGGAAATACTGTCCTCCTCCTCCCCCCCCCCCGCGCCGGAAGTCAATTAATTTCAGGCCTCCCCACCCCCCCCCCCCAGATTTTTCGCCCAGATGATTCCGGAAACGCGGTTGCATAATGCGATGCGTCGTTGTTTTTTTTTGGAAGACATTTTTTTTGACATAACCTAATTAAATAAGTCACAAGACTCGGTTCAAGGTATCCTAAAAAATAAAAAAAAATAGTCAATAAATTTTGTTACATGGGAGTTCAAGGATACTTACTGTTTAGAAGTATATCAAGGATTCTTGCTAATTAGCAAGAATCCAAGGATTCCCAGTACGTAGAAGTACATCAAGGATTGCTATGGTTGTAAAAAATAAATTAAAAAAAAATCTGTTGTACAGTAGGAGTTCAAGGATTCCTACCGCCTAGAAGTAGACCAAGGATTCCTCATCTTAGCAAGGATTCAAGGATTCCTACTGTCTAGAATAGATCAAGGATTCCTGCTGTTTAGGAAGAATTCAAGGATTCCTACTACGTAGAAGTACATCAAGGATTGCTATGGCTGCAAAAAATAAATTAAAAAAAAATCTGTTGTACAGTAGTAGTTCAAGGATTCCTACTGCCTGGAAGTAGACCAAGGATTCCTCATCTTAGCAAGAATTCAAGAATTCCTACTGTCTAGAATAGATCAAGGATTCCTGCTGTTTAGCAAGAATTCAAGGATTCCTACTACGTAGAAGTACATCAAGGATTGCTATGGCGGTAAAAAATAAATTAAAAAAAAATCTATTGTACAGTAGGAGTTCAAGGATTCCTACTGCCTGGAAGTAGACCAAGGATTCCCCATCTTAGCAAGGATTCAAGGATTCCTACTGTCTAGAATAGTTCAAGGATTCCTGCTGTTTAGCAAGAATTCAAGGATTCCTACTACGTTGAAGTACATCAAGGATTGCTATGGCTGTAAAAATTAAATTAAAAAAAAATCGGTTGTACAGTAGGAGTTCAAGGATTTCTACTGCCTGGAAGTAGACCAAGGATTTCCCATCTTAGCAAGGATTCAAGGATTCCTACTGTCTAGAATAGATCAAGGATTCCTGCTAATTAGCAAGAATTCAAGGATTCCTACTACGTAGAAGTACATCAAGGATTGCTATGGCTGTAAAAAATAAATTTAAAAAAAATCTGTTGTACAGTAGGAGTTCAAGGATTCCTACTGCCTAGAAGTAGACCAAGGATTCCTCATCTTAGCAAGGATTGAAGGATTTCTACTGTCTAGAATAGATCAAGGATTCTTGCTGTTTAGGAAGGATTCAAGGATTCCTACTACGTAGAAGTACATCAAGGATTGCTATGGCTGTAAAAAATAAATTAAAAAAAAATCTGTTGTACAGTAGTAGTTCAAGGATTCCTACTGCCTGGAAGTAGACCAAGGATTCCTCGTCTTAGCAAAGATTCAAGGATTCCTACTGTCTAGAATAGATCAAGGATTCCTGCTGTTTAACAAGAATTCAAGGATTCCTACTACGTAGAAGCACATCAAGGATTGCTATGGCTGTAAAAAATAAATTTAAAAAAAATCTGTTTTACAGTAGGAGTGCAAGGATTCCTACTGCCTGGAAGTAGACCAAGGATTCCTCATCTTAACAAGAATTCAAGGATCCCTACTGTCTAGAATAGTTCAAGGATTCCTGCTGTTTAGCAAGAATTCAAGGATTTCCACTACGTAGAAGTACATCAAGGATTGCTATGGCTGTAAAAAATAAATTAAAAAAAAATCTGTTGTACAGTAGGAGTTCAAGGATTCCTACTGCCTGGAAGTAGACCAAGGATTCCTCATCTTAGCAAGGATTCAAGGACTTCTACTGTCTAGAATAGTTCAAGGATTCCTACTGTTTAGCAAGGATTCAAGGATTCCTACTACGTAGAAGTACATCAAGGATTGCTATGGCTGCAAAAAATAAATCAAAAAAAAATCGGTTGTACAGTAGGAGTTCAAGGATTCCTACCGCCTAGAAGTAGACCAAGGATTCCTCATCTTAGCAAGGATTGAAGGATTCCTACTGTCTAGAATAGTTCAAGGATTCCTGCTTTTTAGCAAGAATTCAAGGATTCCTACTGTCTAGAATAGATCAAGGATTCCTGCTGTTTAGCAAGAATTCAAGGATTCCTACTACGTAGAAGTACATCAAGGATTGCTATGGCTGTAAAAAATAAATTAAAAAAAATCTGTAGGAGTTCAAGGATTCCTACTGCCTGGAATAGATCAAGGATTCCTGCTGCATTCCTACTGCCTGGAATAGATCAAGGATTCCTGCTATTTAGCAATAAAAACTACAAAACTCTTAGTTCCATTCAATCCCTAGTCGGTATTGTGTTCTTTAACACTTATTACTACGAGCTTGACTCTACACCTAGTGAGAATTGGAAGAGCCCATCCTGGTGCGTTTCTGGATCTCAAAGAAGCATTTGATCACACTCTTGATTTATTGGGACTTAATTAATGCCACTTTCCTGTACGTTTTTTTTTGTTTCTACCTCCCCTGTGGTTTTTTACGACCGTCAGCCTTTAAGAGCCTTATCAAGGGCAATTTCTTTAGATTCCTATATAGCTGCCAACCAAGTCAAAGTTTCTAAAGCAGTTATGTGGAAATTTCCAGATACAACAACAATATTTTAAGACAGAGAAGGTGAGATGTTGAAAGTAGGATAACGGATAAATAAACGGACATAGATAAGCCCTTCTATGTACGTGTATCTATATAATAATTATTGCCACGTTAATTATTACGACACTTATATTCGCACGTCGGTAAATAACCGGGGACAAGATTCAAATTGAATTTTTAATGGGAAACGCTGTCCGCACGCCCCAAAAGTAATTAACCGACGCATATTTATCGTTCGATTAAATATAACTTAATGACAACAACAACCCTCCCTCCCTCCCCCCGAGGGGGAGGATGATAATAATGATCCGGATTAATCATGATTTTTGCCCGATTAACAATAATTAAGCAAAAACAAACGACGACGACGATCCGAGGCTTACGTAACGTCAGCGTTAATTCGGCATTATTATAATATAATAATAGTTTAGCTCGTTTAGCAGGAGGGGACTCAATTATGTCAGCTGCGTCCTAATCCACACACACACACAGAGAGCCCTCAGGTCATCGCTAATTGCTTCGATTGTTATATCTACTGTGTGAACACAATGAGGGGCCCTGGACCGTTTACACATTATGGGGGTTTTTCTGGATCGCCCTAATCAGTGTAGACATCATCGGTTTCTGACTTAGGACCTATGAGTTTGTTGTGTGTGTCCTAATGTCCTGGAATAATTTATTTATTTATCAATCAGGCTCAGGTTTATTACACGTCCTAGAGGTTATATATGAAAAGGATAAGGATATATAGTATATACACAACTGATAAGGTCCTGCTTGATTACAGTAAGGCGTTCGACACAATAGATGATGAATTTATGTGCCTTAAGTTGACGTACCACAGGGATCTATTGTTATATGGTTCAACTATACGCAGATGACACCCATGTCTAGTTTCTCTAAAGGAAATTCAGCTGTTTTTACTGAAATATACATACATTGGTCCTGATGATCAACAGGCATCTAATAATTTGGGTATTCATGTAAAGGTCATCGTGAAGAGTCTGTACAAAAGTGTGTACCTGCAGATATGCTCGTGCCTTCTGTGCGTTTTCTAAGGGCCTAATTGTAATTGTAATTTTTGGAAATTGCACCGGTAGTGTGTGCCCTAGTGGCCTTTAAAAGAGGCTTTGAAAAGTTTTAAGTGTTTTTTGATTATTTGTGAAGATATGGACCGGTTTATGCAGGGGGTTTAGTGAAAATTGGTTCGGGTGACCTTGAGGTCTTTTGCTATTTTCCAAGGAAACTGATAAAGATAGAGACTTGAAAATGGGGAAGTAGGGTGCGCTCAAGTGTCCTTTCCAAGAGGATCAAAGATTTTCAAATGTTTTTTGACTAGTTTTTGAGGTATAGACAGTTTTGTCCAAGGGGGTCTAGTGAAAATTGATAAAAATTGCGCAAAGTGACCTTGAAGTTTGTCCAATTTTTCCAAGGAAACTGGTGAAACTAGAAACTTGAAAACTGGACAGTAGGGTGCGCTCTAGTATCCATTCCAAGAGGCATCAAAGATTTTTAAAGAATTTTTGACTAGTTTTTAAAATATGGACAGTTTTCTCCAAGAGGATTTAGTGAAAATTAATAAAAATTGTGTCGGGTGACCCTGAAGTTTGTCCCAATTTTCCAAGAAAACTGGTGAAACTAGAGACTTAAGAACTAGACAATAGGGTGGGCTCTAGTGTCCTTTTCCAAATGCATTAAGAATTTTCAAATGTTTTTTGAGTAGTTTTTGAGATATGGACAGTTTTGTCCAAGGAGATCTAATGAAAACTTTTAAAAATTGTGTCAGGTGACCCTGAAGTTTGACCCAATTTTCCAAGGAAACTGGTGAAACTAGAAACTTGAAAACTAGGCAATAGGGTGCGCTCTAGTGTCCTTTTCCAAATGCATTAAGAATTTTCAAATGTTTTTTGAGTAGTTTTTGAGATATGGACAGTTTTTTCCAAGGGGATCTAATGAAAACTTGTAAAAATTGTGTCAGGTGACCCTAGAGTTTAACCCAATTTTTCAAGGAAACTGGTGAAACTAGAGACTTGAAAACTGGACAGTAGGGTGCGCTCTAGTGTCCTTTCCCAAATGCATTAAGAATTTTCAAATGTTTTTTGACTAGTTTTTGAGATATAGACAGTTTTCTCCAAGGGGATCTCGTGAAAATTAATAAAAAATTGTGTCGGGTGACCCTGGAGTTTAACCCAATTTTCCAAGGAAACTGGTGAAACTAGAGACTTGAAAACTGGACAGTAGGGTGCGCTCTAGTGTCCTTTCCCAAATGCATCAAGAATTTTCAAATGTTTTTCGACTAGTTTTTGAGATATAGACAGTTTTCTCCAAGGGGATCTAGTGAAAATTAATAATAAATTGTGTCGGGTGACCCTGGAGTTTGACCCAATTTTCCAAGAAAACTTTTGAAACTAGAAACTTGAAAACTGGACAGTAGGGTGCGCTCTAGTGTCCTTTCTCAAATGTATCAAGAATTTTCAAATGTTTTTTGACTAGTTTTTCAGATATAGACAGTTTTCTCCAAGGGGATCTAGTGAAAATTAATAAAAAATTGTGTCGGGTGACCCTGGAGTTTAACCCAATTTTCCAAGGAAACTGGTGAAACTAGAGACTTGAAAACTGGACAGTAGGGTGCGCTCTAGTGTCCTTTCCCAAATGCATTAAGAATTTTCAAATGTTTTTTGACTAGTTTTTGAGATATAGACAGTTTTCTCCAAGGGGATCTCGTGAAAATTAATAAAAAATTGTGTCGGGTGACCCTGGAGTTTAACCCAATTTTCCAAGGAAACTGGTGAAACTAGAGACTTGAAAACTGGACAGTAGGGTACGCTCTAGTGTCCTTTCCCAAATGCATTAAGAATTTTCAAATGTTTTTTGACTAGTTTTTGAGATATAGACAGTTTTCTCCAAGGGGATCTAGTGAAAATTAATAAAAAAATTGTGTCGGGTGACCCTGGAGTTTAACCCAATTTTCCAAGGAAACTGGTGAAACTAGAGACTTGAAAACTGGACAGTAGGGTGCGCTCTAGTGTCCTTTCCCAAATGCATCAAGAATTTTCAAATGTTTTTTGACTAGTTTTTGAGATATAGACAGTTTTCTCCAAGGGGATCTAGTGAAAATTAATAATAAATTGTGTCGGGTGACCCTGGAGTTTGACCCAATTTTCCAAGAAAACTTTTGAAACTAGAAACTTGAAAACTGGACAGTAGGGTGCGCTCTAGTGTCCTTTCTCAAATGTATCAAGAATTTTCAAATGTTTTTTGACTAGTTTTTCAGATATAGACAGTTTTCTCCAAGGGGATCTAGTGAAAATTAATAAAAAATTGTGTCGGGTGACCCTGGAGTTTAACCCAATTTTTCAAGGAAACTGGTGAAACTAGAGACTTGAAAACTGGACAGTAGGGTGCGCTCTAGTGTCCTTTCCCAAATGCATTAAGAATTTTCAAATGTTTTTTGACTAGTTTTTGAGATATAGACAGTTTTCTCCAAGGGGATCTAGTGAAAATTAATAATAAATTGTGTCGGGTGACCCTGGAGTTTGACCCAATTTTCCAAGGAAACTGGTGAAACTAGAGACTTGAAAACTGGACAGTAGGGTGCGCTCTAGTGTCCTTTCCCAAATGCATCAAGAATTTTCAAATGTTTTTTAACTAGTTTTTGAGATATAGACGGTTTTCTCCAAGGGGATCTAGTGAAAATTAATAATAAATTGTGTCGGGTGACCCTGGAGTTTGACCCAATTTTCCAAGGAAACTGGTGAAACTAGAGACTTGAAAACTGGACAGTAGGGTGCGCTCTAGTGTCCTTTCCCAAATGCATCAAGAATTTTCAAATGTTTTTTGACTAGTTTTTGAGATATAGACAGTTTTCTCCAAGGGGAGCTAGTGAAAATTAATAAAAAATTGTGTCGGGTGACCCTGAAGTTTGTCCCAATTTTCCAAGGAAACTGGTGAAACTAGAGACTTGAAAACTAGACAGTAGGGTGCGCTCTAGTGTCCTTTCCCAAATGCATCAAGAATTTTCAAATGTTTTTTGACTAGTTTTTGAGATATGGACAGTTTTGTCCAAGGAGATCTAATGAAAACTTGTAAAAATTGTGTCAGGTGACCCTGAAGTTTGTCCCAATTTTCCAAGAAAACTGGTGAAACTAGAGACTTGAAAACTAGGCAGTAGGGTGCGCTTTAGTATCCTTTCCCAGAGACACCAAAGATTTTCAAATGTTCCTTAACTACTTTTTGAGATATGGACAATTTCCTCCTCTTTTCTTTTAACGATTTTCCTCATTATTCTGCTCATAAATTCAACCGCTCTGGATCATGCCAAAATTAAGCCACTTTCCGAAATTAACCTGGATAAGACCAGACAGACAAACATATCCAGAAACAATTGTATAAATTCCGACTGTAGACGTATAAATTCGAAACGTTCTTGTCCAATTATCTTGGGCGCATCCAGGCAAAGATTTACGGACGCGTGTCGCGTTCCAGATATCTCGAAACCGCTCTTTGTCTCTCTCACGCCTTAACGATTCTCTCGGATATTTCACTTTTTCGGGGGTATTTACTTTACAATATGTGCTACGTAGATTTCGCTCTCAAAGGGTTTTTACTTTGCACCTTAATTAGTTATTTTAAATGGCCCCGAAGGATCACCAATTATGGCAACAACTTGCGAAGACATTATAGTAGACCCTAAACGGTATAAGGGAAAATTGATTACAAAACTTCCCGGGGAATATTAAATAGGGGCCTGAAAGAGGGGGGGGGGAGGGCTCTCTAAAAGTGGCAACAATTTAATCCGGGGAATTAACGGGGTTCCGTATTATGGAAATTTCAGTTTTGATTTGATCCAGAGCAGGGTTTTATGCGCCCTACAGATGGCGCGTGACATGCCCAATCTTAAAGCGCTCTATGATTTTTCTCGAAAAACCAATGGAAGGGCGGATTTTTTTCGGTTTCCGGTGGCACCCACCACTGGAAATCTGTCAAAAATCCAGGGATTTAAAAAATTCTTTTTTAGGCCTAAAGTGCCCGATGTACCTGACAAAAAACGCTTAAGCCGCGATCGCGTCAAACCGACTCAACCCAAGTTATATGCCTGACAAACGTGTTTACCCCACTTTGAACTCCCTTAGTATAGCATTTAAATGATGCCTTCTTTATTTAAAAAAAAGAGGGCTTAAAGGGTGAAAAGGGCATTTAATCCCCGTATAATACGGACGTAAAAAGGAGACTTATTTTGCCGCAACACGAACATCACAGCAGAGTTGCAAAAATAATTAATGGGAGGAGGATGAGGAAAAAAGGGTCAAGTCGCCGCTTCTCTCTCAATTATGAAAAATCGCGTAAATTATCTCGCGGGGTGTTGGGGGGATAAAAAGATGCTTTTGTTGTTGTTGTTTCCTTTTTTTTCCGTAAGATAAATCGCCCCCCCACCCCTCTGCACAGTTTAAAATTAAATAGTCGGGCGCGAATGTTCGATTGCGAGATCCGATGATTAATGTTGACTTTTGAAATGGAACCGATCACTCCCCATCTATTGCGGTTATTTTTTATTTTTTTTTTTTAAGGAATTTTTGGTTTATTTGGTGCCTCTATTTCACCTGGAGCTGCGGCTCTCTATATGCGAGTATTAATCGAGTTTCTAGGTTTATTTTGTGAAGTTTGTCCCGATTTTTTGAGGAAATTGGTGAAAATAGAGACTTGGAAATTGGGTAGTAGGGTGCGCTCTAGTGTCCTTTATAAGAAGCATCGAGAATTATCAAATGTTTTTTGACTAGTTTTTGAGATATAGACAGTTTTCTCCAAGGGGATCTAGTGAAAATTAATAAAAAATTGTGTCGGGTGACCCTGGGGTTTGACCCAATTTTCCAAGGAAACTGGTGCAATTAAAGACTTGAAAACTAGGCAGTAGGGTGCGCTCGAGTGTCCTTTCCCAAATGCATCAAGAATTTTCAAATGTTTTTTGACTAGTTTTTGAGATATGGACAGTTTTATCTAAGGAGATCTAATGAGAACTTGTAAAAATTGTGTCAGGTGACCCTGAAGTTTGTCCCAATTTTCCAAGGAAACTGGTGAAACTAGAGATTTGAAAACTAGGCAGTAGGGTGCGCTCTAGTGTCTTTTCTCAAATGCATTAAGAATTTTCAAATGTTTTTTGACTAGTTTTTGAGATATGGACAGTTTTTTCCAAGGGGATCTAGTGAAAATTAATTAAAAATTGTGTCGGGTGACCCTGAAGTTTGTCCCAATTTTCCAAGGAAACTGGTGAAACTAGAGACTTGAAAACTGGACAGTAGGGTGCGCTCTAGTGTCCTTTCTAAGAGACATCAAGAATTTTTAAATGTTTTTTGACTAATTTTTGAGATATGGACAGTTTTTTCTAAGGAGGTCTAATGGAAAATTGTAAAAATTGCGTCGGGTGACCCTGAAGTTTGACCCAATTTTTCAAGGAAACTGGTGAAACTAGAAACTTGAAAACTAGACAGTAGGGTGCGCTCTAGTGTCCTTTCCCAAATGCATCAAGAATTTTCAAATGTTTTTTGACTAGTTTTTGAGATATGGACAGTTTTTTCCAAGGGGATCTAGTGAAAATTAATTAAAAATTGTGTCGGGTGACCCTGGAGTTTGTCCCAATTTTCCAAGGAAACTGGTGAAACTAGAGACTTGAAAACTGGACAGTAGGGTGCGCTCTAGTGTCCTTTCTAAGAGACATCAAGAATTTTTAAATGTTTTTTGACTAGTTTTTGAGATATAGACAGTTTTCTCCAAGGGGATCTAGTGAAAATTAATAAAAAATTGTGTCGGGTGACCCTGGAGTTTGACCCAATTTTCCAAGGAAACTGGTGAAACTAGAGACTTGAAAACTAGACAGTAGGGTGCGCTCTAGTGTCCTTTCTCAAATGCATCAAGAATTTTCTAATGTTTTTCGACTAGTTTTTGAGATATAGACAGTTTTCTCCAAGGGGATCTAGTGAAAATTAATAAAAAATTGTGTCGGGTGACCCGGGAGTTTGACCCAATTTTCCAAGGAAACTGGTGAAATTAGAGACTTGAAAACTGGACAGTAGGGTGCGCTCTAGTGTCCTTTCCCAAATGCATTAAAAATGTTCAAATGTTTTTTGACTAGTTTTTAAGATATGGACAGTTTTGTCTAAGAAAATCTAATGATAACTTGTAAAAATTGTGTCAAGTGACCCTAAAGTTTGACCCAATTTTCCTAGGAAACTGGTGAAACTAGAGACTTGAAAACTGGACAGTAGGGTGCGCTCTAGTGTCCTTTCTCAAATGCATCAAGAATTTTCAAATGTTTTTTGACTAGTTCTTGAGATATTGGCAAATTTTTCCATACGTCATTTCGCCTTTAATTTCCCTATTATTTCTATGCCTGGAAATTCATTTAATTATCCCTACACCACTCTTAAAAACATCCAACAATAAAAAGGCAAAAATCTTGCCACCGAACGGAGCAACCCCCCCTTTAACCTAATAAACCACAACCCCTTTATAATAATTGCACCCCTATTAACGTGTAAATATTATTTTAAAGCACTTGGGGGGATGGGGTGGAACTCTTTGTTCAAGTCGTGCCTGCCGGCGCCCCATTAGTTATATTGTGGACCATAGTGGGGCTCGTGCACGGCAGCGGGTCTCCGATAGCCGATTGTCGCAATTCCACCCCCCCAGCCAACCCCAACACATCACCTTCATCTACGTAAACGACGGAAGGGTGAGTAGTTTGAAACTTGGATCAAATATAATGAGGTGGTTCTGGGTGCTCCCAAGTCCAGACCACCCTGGAACAGTTGAAAGAGAAAACGACCCGGTCTGGAACTGACCGAGGAGGGGTGGGGCGTGTTTTTCAATTGATCAGGGCCCCAGAGCTGCCCCGTGGAGGTTGCACTTCTACCGACACTTGTACCTCGCTCCACAGGTACATACAAGTGGCAAAAAGGGTTGATCGCCCTCTTATAAATGGCGTGCACTTTCCCTTTTCGTTAATAGCCACCCTTGCATGGGTGGGCGTATTAGCATTCGAAATTGTATACGGTGTTGCTGCGGCAGGTGATTTATGGCACCATTTAATTTAGTTTCATTTTTTTAGGGGGTTCGATTAACGTTAAGGGGGCGTATTTTAATTGCAGGACCTGCCCCCGTCGGGTTGACTCTCATTGAACTCATTTCAAAGTTTTTATGCCCTTGACTGGATCACCCAAAGTAGGCAATTGTTTTTCCATAAGAGAATACGGTTCTTAACTGTGATATTGCAATATGAGATCAAAGGGGTTTAATTGGGGATCTGAGAAGTGATCCAGAGGGGCCTGAAAATGTCTCTCATATATACCGATTATATAAATATCCAGGTGGAAATTTCGGTTTTCTTGGCAAGCGAACGAGTCCTGAAACGAGAATTATGCCAAATGGGGCGAAAATCGAATCGAGGAGGAATTCAAAAAAAAGGGGGCAATTCCCGAAGGATCGTGCTCCCTATACCGGGTAGAGGGTCCAAACAGCGAAAACAAAAAACGCCCCATTATGCACCACCGAAACGATGCATAATTCACATAATAATAACAACATAACAAAAACGAAAATATATGGCCGGACGGAGGTACGGGGGGAGGAAGGGACAAATTTCGTTGCAAAAACTCTTTATTTAAACGTGACACGAATAGGCGATAGAATTGCGTTTTTAAATAGTCCGTATAAGGGGGACGATAAAACATATTATATAATAAATTATATAATGTGTGCAGTATTACCCCCGGTTCTACGGTTTTTTTGGGGGGGGGATGTGGGGAATATGGGGTAAAATAGGACACGCGAGTTATTTTAAAAGTGGAAAGTAGTAAGGGCTTAAGTGTTAACAAGGCACACTAAATTATATTCAAAGATTTCTGACTATTTTTCGAGATATAAAGAGATTTGTCCAGGGGGTCTATTAATTAATGTAATATAGGGTATGGATTAGAGACGCTCCCCATTTTCAGGAGATTTTTTACAGTAAGAGATTTGAAAAATGGACACTAGTGAGCACTAAAGTGTTCTGAACAAGACACACTAAATAATATTTAAAGATTTTTGACTATTTTTCGAGATATAAAGAGATTTGTCCAGGGGGTCTATTAATTAATGTAATGGAGGGTATAGATTAGAGACGCTCCCTATTTTCACGAGATTTTTTATAGTTAGAGATTTGAAAAATGGACACTAGTAAGCACTAAAGTGTTCTGAACAAGATACACTAAATTATATTCAAAGATTTTTGACTATTTTTCGAGATATGGAGAGATTTGTCCAAGGGGTCTATTAATTAATGTACTAGAGGGTATAGATTAGAGACGCTCCCTATTTTCAGGAGATTTTTTATAGTAAGAGATTTGAAAAATGGACACTAGTGAGCACTAAAGTGTTCTGAACAAGGCACACTAAGTTATATTCAAAGATTTTTGACTATTTTTCGAGATATAAAGAGATTTGTCCAAGGGGTCTATTAATTAATGTACTGGAGGGTATAGATTAGAGACGCTCCCTATTTTCACGAGATTTTTTATAGTTAGAAATTTGAAAAATGGACACTAGTGAGCACTAAAGTGTTCTGAACAAGGCACACTAAATTATATTCAAAGATTTTTGGCTAATTTTCGAGATATAAAGAGATTTGTCCAGGGGGTCTATTAATTAACGTAATGGAGGGTATAGATTAGAGACGCTCCCTATTTTCAGGAGATTTTTTATAGTTAGAGATTTGAAAAATGGACACTAGTGAGCACTAAAGTGTTCTAAACAAGGCACACTAAATTATATTCAAAGATTTTTGACTATTTTTCGAGATATAAAGAGATTTGTCCAGGGGGTCTATTAATTAATGTACTGGAGGGTATAGATTAGAGACGCTCCCTATTTTCAGGAGATTTTTTATAGTTAGAGATTTGAAAAATGGACACTAGTGAGCACTAAAGTGTTCTAAACAAGGCACACTAAATTATATTCAAAGATTTTTGACTATTTTTCGAGATATAAAGAGATTTGTCCAGAGGGTCTATTAATTAACGTAATGGAGGGCATAGATTAGAGACGCTCCCTATTTTCAGGAGATTTTTTATAGTTAGAGATTTGAAAAATGGACACTAGTGAGCACTAAAGTGTTCTGAACAAGGCACACTAAATTATATTCAAAGATTTTTGACTATTTTTCGAGATATAAAGAGATTTGTCCAGGGGGTCTATTAATTAACGTAATGGAGGGTATAGATTAGAGACGCTCCCTATTTTCAGGAGATTTTTTATAGTTAGAGATTTGAAAAATGGACACTAGTGAGCACTAAAGTGTTCTGAACAAGGCACACTAAATTATATTCAAAGATTTTTGACTATTTTTCGAGATATAAAGAGATTTGTCCAGGGGGTCTATTAATTAATGTAATGGAGGGTATAGATTAGAGACGCTCCCTATTTTCAGGAGATTTTTTATAGTTAGAGATTTGAAAAATGAACACTAGTGAGCGCTAAAGTGTTCTGAACAAGGCACACTAAATTAAATTCAAAGATTTTTGACTATTTTTCGAGATATAAAGAGATTTGTCCAGGGGGTCTATTAATTAATGTAATAGAGGGTATAGATTAGAGACGCTCCCTATTTTCAGGAGATTTTTTATAGTTAGAGATTTGAAAAATGAACACTAGTGAGCGCTAAAGTGTTCTGAACAAGGCACACTAAATTAAATTCAAAGATTTTTGACTATTTTTCGAGATATAAAGAGATTTGTCCAGGGGGTCTATTAATTAATGTAATGGAGGGTATGGATTAGAGACGCTCTCTATTTTCAGGAGATTTTTTATAGTTAGAGATTTGAAAAATGGACACTAGTGAGCACTAAAATGTTCTGAACAAGGCACACTAAATTATATTCAAAGATTTTTGACTATTTTTCGAGATATAAAGAGATTTGTCAAGGGGTCTATTAATTAATGTAATAGAGTGTATAGATTAGAGACGCTCCCTATTTTCAGGAGATTTTTTATAGTTAGAGATTTGAAAAATGGACACTAGTGAGCACTAAAGTGTTCTCAACAAGGCACACTAAATTAAATTCAAAGATTTTTGACTATTTTTCGAGATATAAAGAGATTTGTCCAGGGGGTCTATTAATTAATGTAATGGAGGGTATGGATTAGAGACGCTCTCTATTTTCAGGAGATTTTTTATAGTTAGAGATTTGAAAAATGGACACTAGTGAGCACTAAAGTGTTCTGAACAAGGCACACTAAATTATATTCAAAGATTTTTGACTATTTTTCGAGATATAAAGAGATTTGTCCAGGGTGTCTATTAATTAACGTAATGGAGGGTATAGATTAGAGACGCTCCACATTTTCAGGAGATTTTTTATAGTTAGAGATTTAAAAAATGAACACTAGTGAGCACAAAAGTGTTCTGAACAAGGCACACTAAATTAAATTCAAAGATTTTTGACTATTTTTCGAGATATAAAGAGATTTGTCCAGGGGGTCTATTAATTAATGTAATAGAGGGTATGGATTAGAGACGCTCCCTATTTTCAGGACATTTTTTATAGTTAGAGATTTAAAAACTGGACACTAGTGAGCACTAAAGTGTTCTGAACAAGGCACACTAAATTAAATTCAAAGATTTTTGACTATTTTTCGAGATATAAAGAGATTTGTCCTGGGGGTCTATTAATTAATGTAATAGAGGGTATAGATTAGAGACGCTCCCTATTTTCAGGAGATTTTTTATAGTTAGAGATTTGAAAAATGGACACTAGTGAGCACTAAAGTGTTCTGAACAAGGCACACTAAATTATATTTAAAGATTTTTGACTAATTTTCGAGATATAAAGAGATTTGTCCAGGGGGTCTATTAATTAATGTAATAGAGGGTATGGATTAGAGACGCTACCTATTTTCAGGAGATTTTTTATAGTTAGAGATTTAAAAAATGGACACTAGTGAGCACTAAAGTGTTCTGAACAAGGCACACTAAATTATATTTAAAGATTTTTGACTAATTTTCGAGATATAAAGAGATTTGTCCAGGGGGTCTATTAATTAATGTAATAGAGGGTATGGATTAGAGACGCTCCCTATTTTCAGGAGATTTTTTATAGTAAGAGATTTGAAAAATGGACACTAGTGAGCACTAAAGTGTTCTGAACAAGGCACACTAAATTATATTCAAAGATTTTTGACTATTTTTTGAGATATGGGGGGGTCTATTAATGAATGTAATAGAGAGCATAGATTAGAGACGACGCTCCCTATTAATTTGTTTTTCTCCCTATTCCGTTGAAGGGTTAACGTGGGAAAAAACCGACCAATAGAAATGTATAGGGTCGCGTCAAGTGCCCTCCAAAATCCCTGGAAACCGGATCCAACAAGGAATTATCCGGAAAAACTGCTACTGCCCGATATGATGATGAATGGGTCCGGTCGGACCGCCGACATTACGCAAAACAGTTGTTATCCCTCCGGCTGAATAATAATTAATAATCCCGGATGACTTTAATAATAATAATAATAAAACATAGATATATGTTTGCCTGATTGCGTATTAACAGGACGAAAATCGGGATAACAGGGAGAGAGAGAGGGAAGGGGGGTTGTGATTAATCCCGGATTTTGACCGGACTAATTAGCCAAAGGGTGGGTTGTGTGTGTGTGTGTGCGATATTTGTCCGTTTTTTTTCGCATTTAATTAAATTAAAGTCTCGCATCCTAAAATGCGACGTTTTATTGGCAATAAGGGCCCCCTCCTAATTAAAAGGTTCGATTGTACATAAATAAAAAAAAAAGAGAAAAATCGGGGATTTTATTATGGCAGGAACTACTACTGCTACTACAAGGGACTCCTTTTAACACTCACCGGAGCGGCTTTAACATAAAGAGTTTCTTTGATGTTTTCCGTACATGTGGCGGCGGCGGTCCTTTGAGCGGAAACTCGCTTCCACACATATTCCACTTATATTAAATTATACTTTAGGTCCGTGGGTAGTATTATACTGAAGTTGCGGAAAAATAACGATTACACATCGATGCGAAAACAAAAGAGAAAAATCGAAAATTCGCTTATCGCGGGTTGACTTTTCTAAAAACTTTCCTTGAACGAGAACTTTTATATTCATCTTGGGTTTATAACAAAAAAAAAAGCAAAAGAAGAAGAAGAAGAACAACTTGGAAGTTTTCGCGTAGGAATATATGCATACGGGCGGACGATAATGGCACGGGAAAATCCCCATTGTTACCTAAACACAATTTAGCCCTCCGTGTGCCATAACTGACAAGGCGAACAATAAAAAAATAAAAAAGAGAGAACGAGGATAAAGGGATGTAATGCCCTTTTTGCTAAAGACATCCGAAGAATGGGCGCGCTATGATTGATAGATGGTTAATGGTAAATAACGGATTTTTTCGTTCCCTTGTCAGGGTGTGCAAGAAACTTTGAACGTTTAACTGAGACTTTCAATTTTTATACGGGATCTCGCCCTTTCGCACAGTAAAAAGAGCCCTTAAAAGAACCGCTCCTTGCTCGCGCCCCGGCTCATTAATTAATTAATTAAACCACTTGCCCCGGCCGAATCCTTATATAACAAATGCCCGGTTATTGTTGCAAATTAAAATTTCACCTTGATATTTTTCGGTGCCCCTAAGGGGTGGGTTTCACCGCGAATAAATCGACCGGAAAATTAGATGCGATTATTTTTTCCAGGTAGGTAGTATTTCCACTTTCGGAAAAAGGGACGCATTAACCCTTGCCCCCCCCCCCCCGCCCCCCTGTCGCTACATATAAAGTAAATTATTTATGTTGAATACGCCGCCCCCTTCATCCCCTCCCCGCCCCCCGCGGCGGTTTAACCGCCGGTTTATTTTGCCGGAAAATGGATGTGACGCTGCGGCTTTCCGGACTTTGCGGCTCATTGTTATTTTCCAGGATAAAATTGATTTAGTTGCACAACTCGACTGGATAGATGTTCAACTGTCTTTTTGCGTTAAGGTATTATTATGAGCTGTATTCGGGCCCTTTTATAACCCCCTCCCCCTGCCAAGCAAGCAGCAGTCGTTTGTTTTATTGTAAAAATTGTCCCGTTTTACCCCCATACGTTGTGGTGCTAAGAAAATGGGTGGGCGGGCATTGAACTATATTTGAGCATTAAAGGAACATTGAGCTAGGCTATTGTGAAATTTGGACATTGTAAGTTAATTATTAGAACTATTCCAGGGCCTTAAATTGAACCAAGTTTGGATACTTTCCTATGAAAAAGTGGCTTTGGAAAAACATTAATATTTGACCACTGACTAAAGATATTTTGGGTATGTTTGCTTTATAGTACTGAGAGAACATTGAGCTACGTTACACTAAAATTTGAACACTGTAGTTCAATGAGCAGGATTTTTTCAGGGCCTTAGATTGAACCTAAATTGGACACATACCTATCAAAAGTAGCTTCAGAAAAAAATTTATATTTAGCCACTGACTAAAGATATTTTTTATATATTTATATTGAAATATTAAGAGAACATTGAACTACGCTACTGTAAAATTTGAATACTGTAGTTTAATTATTAGAACTTTTCCAGGGTCTTAAATCTGACCAAATTTGGATATTTTCCTATGAAAAAGTGGCTTCAGAAAAAAATTAATATTTGACCACTGACTAAAGATATTTTTCATATATTTATATTAAAATATTAAGAGAACATTGCACTATGCTATTGTAAATATTGAACACCGTAGTTAAATTATTAGAACTTTCCCAGGGCCTTAAATCTGACCAAATTTGGATATTTTCCTAAGAAAAAGTGGCTTCAGAAAAAAATTAATATTTGACCACTGACTAAAGATATTTTTTATATATTTATATTGAAATATTAAGAGAATATTGAACTACGCTACTGTAAAATTTGAACACTGTAGTTTAATTATTAGAACTTTCCCGGGGCCTTATATCTGACCAAATATGGATATTTTCCTATGAAAAAGTGGTTTCGGAAAAACATTAATATTTGACCACTGACTAAAGATATTTTGAGTATGTCTGCTTTATAGTATTGAGAGAACATTGAGCTACGTTACAATAAAATTTGAACACTGTAGTTCAATTAGCGGGATTTTTCCAGGGCCTTAGACTGAACCTAATTTGGACACATTCCTATCAAAAGTGGCTTCAGAAAAAAATTAATATTTAGCCACTGACTAAAGATATTTTTTATATATTTATATTGAAATATTAAGAGAATATTGAACTACGCTACTGTAAAATTTGAACACTGTAGTTTAATTATTAGAACTTTCCCGGGGCCTTAAATCTGACCAAATATGGATATTTTCCTATGAAAAAGTGGCTTTGGAAAAAAATTAATATTTGACCACTGACTAAAGATATTTTGAGTATGTCTGCTTTATAGTATTGAGAGAACATTGAGCTATGTTACACTAAAATTTGAACACTGTAGTTCAATTAGCGGGATTTTTCCAGGGCCTTAGACTGAACCTAATTTGGACGCATTCCTGGCAAAAGTGGCTTCAGAAAAAAATTAATATTTAGCCACTGACTAAAGGTATTTTTTATATATTTATATTAAAATATTAAGAGAATATTGAACTACGCGACTGTAAAATTTGAACACTGTAGCTTAAGTATTAGAACTTTTCCAGGGCCTTAAATTAAGCCAAATTTGGATATTTTCTTATGAAAAAGTGGCTTTGGAAAAACATTAATATTTGACCACTGACTAAAGATATTTTGAGTATGTCTGCTTTATAGTATTGAAAGAACATTGAGCTACGTTACACTAAAATTTGAACACTGTAGTTCAATTAGCAGGATTTTTTTAGGGCCTTAGAATGAACCTAATTTGGACGCATTCCTGGCAAAAGTGGCTTCAGAAAAAAATTAATATTTAGCCACTGACTAAAGGTATTTTTTATATATTTATATTGAAATATTAAGAGAACATTGAACTATGCTACTGTAAAATTTGAACACTGTAGTTTAATTAGCAGGATTTTTTCAGGGCCTTAGAGTGAACCTAATTTGGACTTATTCCTATCAAAAGTAGCTTCAGAAAAAAATTAATATTTGACCACTGACTAAAGATATTTTGGATCTGTTTGCTTCATAATATTAAACGAAAATTGAGCTACTTGATAATAAAATTTGAACGTTTTAGTTTAATTAATCAAAATTTTCCAGGGCCCTAAAGTGAACCTAATTTGAACACAATTTTAAAAAAAAAAAAGGCTTTGGAAAAACATGAACATTTGGCCACTGACTAAAGATATTTTGACTCTATTTGCTCTAAAATATCAAGAGGACATTGAGCTACTCTACAGTAAATTTTGAACATTTTAGTTTAATTAAAAGAATTTTTTCCAAGGGTTTAAAATGAACCTAATTTGAACACTTTCCTGGCAGAAGTGACTTTAAAACATGAATATTTGGCCACTGACTAAAGACATTTTAAGTCTGTTTGTTTTCTAATATTAAGAGAACAATGAGTTAGATGACAGCATAATTTGAACATCGCATTTTAATTGGAACATTTTTTTATAGGCCGCGAAAGTGAATTTATACACGAACAATCGAATGTGTGTCCTGGAGCCATATCGAAATTAATATGTTGAATCTGCATGTTCGCAGGTAATTACAGCCTCCTCCTCCCCCACCCAATTACAGAGCCGTTCCGTGGTTTACACTTAATTGAGGTGCTGCAGGTGAACTTACCGCCCCCCATCCCTTAAGCCACCCGTTCGTGTGTTATTTAAACCCCCGCTCGGTGTGTGTATAAAGTCCCTCGACCGCAAAACAATTTATTTTATTTGTCACTTTAACCCTGCGGTCCTTTTTTGGCCGATCGCCATTTTCACGGCTTTTATTTACGGTTAATACCGTTAAAGTGCCTTGTTTACATTGTCGAAAGGGGCGGGCGGAGAGGGATTTAAGACGCTTTTCCGCCCCTCACCCCAGGAGATAAAAAGTGAGTCATTGTCGAGGGAATTAATGCCCTATAGGGGCGAATTTTTAAAAAATGTCTTCCTACACAAAACTGGATAATTAAGAGCCTAATCACCCCTTAGGGCTACTTTAACTAATAACCCGAATCACACCCTTAATACTTATATCGTGACGGCTCCTGTCTGGCCAATATCAATTATTAAGACCCTATATAAGGGTGGGCAAATCACCATAAAGAAGGGGGTTGAAAAGGGATCACTAAGATAATAATTACGTGAGTTAATCTTGGCAACGTCACGGCCTTAAACCAATCTGTCGGCGGCGGCAAATTAAAGCGTTTTCCTCCGGGGGGGAAGGCGGCAAGTGGACGGACTTTGTTGTTTTAGGGTGTCTTATACGACCGGAAATGGGGCGGTGGGAAGGGGGTAATGGCCCCTTAAGTAAATTACGAATGAACCGGGAATATTAAGCCGATAACAGACAAACAAACACGCCACATAATATACAACCTCTTCATCATCAGGAGGGTAATTTATCCGGGGAGTCTCTATCTAATAAATATTTAAATCAGGACGGATGTAGAGCGGCGGCGGCGGCGTCCCCTTTTGCCTCTGGTTAATCTTAAGAGAGATTACGCGCCTTTTGTCTTACACTTTGTATATATACTCTTTAACTCTCCCTCTAATGTGCCTTAAAAAGGGAGAGATTTATTTGTCAAGTTGCATTTTAAATTATCCTCCTGTCGACCCCCTTTTCTTTAATATCGATCCCGACGTATATATACGTCCCCCGGATGTTATGATGTACAACTTACTGTACTCCCGGACTTAACCTAAAGCGCCTCGGAATTTACGATGACAGCTAATACTCCTTTCATCCTGCCCGTATGTCACACACGTATTCGGATAAATTTCTCCCGTTTGCCAGGAATTCCCGGATTCCATCATCTTGCAGTAGTAATATAGAGGGGGGAGGGAGAGATGGGAAGGGAAACGGGGTTCTTTTAAGATTGATTGAGCGTTATTAAACGTTATACTTCCGTTTCCATTAACATATAAATGGGATCATTAAAGTTTAAGCGAACACGCGCCAATTTATTTAAACTTCCCGCCACTTTCAAATTCAACAGTTTGACTTAAGTGACGTTTGACACCTGTCAAACTTTGACGTCACAGTCTAGTGCAGTAGACGTCAATTATTATTAAATTTTACTACTCTACACGCTCTTCAATTAATAATTCCTCATTCTTATTTAGACACTCTATAGAGAAATTGCGATAAATTCTTTTATAAGAACTGGTAGGTCTATCTCTAGGGCAAATGCTACAGCACCAACAACAACAAAACGTCAAATAAAGACAGCTGTCAGGAGCGACAACACAACAGCTGACAGCTCATTGTTTACACTATAATTGGTAGGCACATTTCAGCCCCCTTTTAATTTAATTTTTATCGAAAAAACACCCCTAATTTCGTCACAGGTATGCCGCTTGGTGACCAATTGGAAAACCAGAACCCCACCCTCTATTTAAAGACAGCCGAACGCCCTTTGACCGATTGCGAGTTCGATGACTCAGTAGCTGACGAGTTCGATTCCAGGGAAATTTTTGGTATGAAACGTTAACTTTAAAGTACAGCCCCCTAGTGCTGCTAAGACATTTTTGGCCCCCCTCCCGTTTACAGATTTGATTAGGACTATCAAAGATCCGGAACATCCGCTGACCCTAGAGGAATTGCATGTGGTGCAAGAGGATTTGATCAGAGTCGAGAAGAATGATGTGCAGGTGCACTTTACCCCGACAATACCCCATTGTAGCATGGCTACACTGATCGGGTTGTCGATCAGGTTTAAGCTTTTGATGTGCCTTCCCACTCGGTTTAAAGTTTCGGTGAGTATTTGCACAAAAATTGTAAAATAGAACAGAAATTTGGTCTCGAAACACAAGTTTTTTGAGTGAAAAAAACCAAAATTGCCAAAATTTTTGGGTTTTTTAGGGAGTAGGGCCTTGAAACTTTGTGGATCATTAGAATTAATGTTTTTCTACCAGGTGCTTTTTAAATGAACATTCTAAGTTGAATAGAACAGAAATTGGGTCCCGAAACACAAGTTTTTTTGAGTGAAAAAAACCAAAATTGCCGGAATTTTTGGGTTTTTTAGGGAGTAGAGCCTTGAAACTTTGTAGATCATTAGAATTAATGTTTTTCTACCAGGTGCTTTTTAAATGAACATTCTAAGTTGAATAGAACAGAAATTGGGTCTCGAAACACAAGTTTTTAAAGTGAAAAAAACCAAAATTGCCGGAATTTTTGGGTTTTCCAGGGAGTAGGGCTTTGAAACTTTGTAGATCATTAGAATTAATGTTTTTCTACCAGGTGCTTTTTAAATGAACATTCTAAGTTGAATAGAACAGAAATTGGGTCCCGAAACACAAGTTTTTTTGAGTGAAAAAAAACCAAAATTGCCGGAATTTTTGGGTTTTTTAGGGAGTAGGGCTTTGAAACTTTGTAGATCATTAGAATTAATGTTTTTCTACCAGGTGCTTTTTAAATGAACATTCTAAGTTGAATAGAACAGAAATTGGGTCCCGAAACACAAGTTTTTTGAGTGAAAAAAACCAAAATTGCCGGAATTTTTGGGTTTTTTAGGGAGTAGGGCTTTGAAACTTTGTAGATCATTAGAATTAATGTTTTTCTACCAGGTGCTTTTTAAATGAACATTCTAAGTTGAATAGAACAGGAATTGGGTCCCGAAACACAAGTTTTTTTGAGTGAAAAAAACCAAAATTGCCGGAATTTTTGGGTTTTTCAGGGAGTAGGGCTTTGAAACTTTGTAGATCATTAGAATTAATGTTTTTCTACCAGGTGCTTTTTAAATGAACATTCTAAGTTGAATAGAACAGAAATTGGGTCCCGAAACACAAGTTTTTTTGAGTGAAAAAAACCAAAATTGCCGGAATTTTTGGGTTTTTTAGGGAGTAGGGCTTTGAAACTTTGTAGATCATTAGAATTAATGTTTTTCTACCAGGTGCTTTTTAAATGAACATTCTAAGTTGAATAGAACAGAAATTGGGTCCCGAAACACAAGTTTTTTGAGTGAAAAAAACCAAAATTGCCGGAATTTTTGGGTTTTCTAGGGAGTAGGGCTTTGAAACTTTGTAGATCATTAGAATTAATGTTTTTCTAACAGGTGCTTTTTAAATGAACATTCTAAGTTGAATAGAACAGAAATTGGGTCCCGAAACACAAGTTTTTTCAAGTGAAAAAAACCAAAATTGCCGGAATTTTTGGGTTTTCCAGGGAGTAGGGCTTTGAAACTTTGTAGATCATTAGAATTAATGTTTTTCTACCAGGTGCTTTTTAAATGAACATTCTAAGTTGAATAGAACAGAAATTGGGTCCCGAAACACAAGTTTTTTCAAGTGAAAAAAACCAAAATTGCCGGAATTTTTGGGTTTTTTAGGGAGTAGGGCTTTGAAACTTTGTAGATCATTAGAATTAATGTTTTTCTACCAGGTGCTTTTTAAATGAACATTCTAAGTTGAATAGAACAGAAATTGGGTCCCGAAACACAAGTTTTTTGAGTGAAAAAAACCAAAATTGCCGGAATTTTTGGGTTTTCCAGGGAGTAGGGCTTTGAAACTTTGTAGATCATTAGAATTAATGTTTTTCTACCAGGTGCTTTTTAAATGAACATTCTAAGTTGAATAGAACAGAAATTGGGTCCCGAAACACAAGTTTTTTGAGTGAAAAAAACCAAAATTGCCGGAATTTTTGGGTTTTCCAGGGAGTAGGGCTTTGAAACTTTGTAGATCATTAGAATTAATGTTTTTCTACCAGGTGCTTTTTAAATGAACATTCTAAGTTGAATAGAACAGAAATTGGGTCCCGAAACACAAGTTTTTTGAGTGAAAAAAACCAAAATTGCCGGAATTTTTGGGTTTTTTAGGGAGTAGGGCTTTGAAACTTTGTAGATCATTAGAATTAATGTTTTTCTACCAGGTGCTTTTTAAATGAACATTCTAAGTTGAATAGAACAGGAATTGGGTCCCGAAACACAAGTTTTTAAAGTGAAAAAAACCAAAATTGCCGGAATTTTTGGGTTTTCCAGGGAGTAGGGCTTTGAAACTTTGTAGATCATTAGAATTAATGTTTTTCTACCAGGTGCTTTTTAAATGAACATTCTAAGTTGAATAGAACAGAAATTGGGTCCCGAAACACAAGTTTTTTTGAGTGAAAAAAACCAAAATTGCCGGAATTTTTGGGTTTTTTAGGGAGTAGGGCTTTGAAACTTTGTAGATCATTAGAATTAATGTTTTTCTACCAGGTGCTTTTTAAATGAACATTCTAAGTTGAATAGAACAGAAATTGGGTCCCGAAACACAAGTTTTTTGAGTGAAAAAAACCAAAATTGCCGGAATTTTTGGGTTTTTTAGGGAGTAGGGCTTTGAAACTTTGTAGATCATTAGAATTAATGTTTTTCTACCAGGTGCTTTTTAAATGAACATTCTAAGTTGAATAGAACAGGAATTGGGTCCCGAAACACAAGTTTTTTTGAGTGAAAAAAACCAAAATTGCCGGAATTTTTGGGTTTTTCAGGGAGTAGGGCTTTGAAACTTTGTAGATCATTAGAATTAATGTTTTTCTACCAGGTGCTTTTTAAATGAACATTCTAAGTTGAATAGAACAGAAATTGGGTCCCGAAACACAAGTTTTTTTGAGTGAAAAAAACCAAAATTGCCGGAATTTTTGGGTTTTTTAGGGAGTAGGGCTTTGAAACTTTGTAGATCATTAGAATTAATGTTTTTCTACCAGGTGCTTTTTAAATGAACATTCTAAGTTGAATAGAACAGAAATTGGGTCCCGAAACACAAGTTTTTTCAAGTGAAAAAAACCAAAATTGCCGGAATTTTTGGGTTTTTTAGGGAGTAGGGCTTTGAAACTTTGTAGATCATTAGAATTAATGTTTTTCTACCAGGTGCTTTTTAAATGAACATTCTAAGTTGAATAGAACAGAAATTGGGTCCCGAAACACAAGTTTTTTGAGTGAAAAAAACCAAAATTGCCGGAATTTTTGGGTTTTCCAGGGAGTAGGGCTTTGAAACTTTGTAGATCATTAGAATTAATGTTTTTCTACCAGGTGCTTTTTAAATGAACATTCTAAGTTGAATAGAACAGAAATTGGGTCCCGAAACACAAGTTTTTTGAGTGAAAAAAACCAAAATTGCCGGAATTTTTGGGTTTTCCAGGGAGTAGGGCTTTGAAACTTTGTAGATCATTAGAATTAATGTTTTTCTACCAGGTGCTTTTTAAATGAACATTCTAAGTTGAATAGAACAGAAATTGGGTCCCGAAACACAAGTTTTTTGAGTGAAAAAAACCAAAATTGCCGGAATTTTTGGGTTTTTCAGGGAGTAGGGCTTTGAAACTTTGTAGATCATTAGAATTAATGTTTTTCTACCAGGTGCTTTTTAAATGAACATTCTAAGTTGAATAGAACAGAAATTGGGTCCCAAAACACAAGTTTTTTCAAGTGAAAAAAAACCAAAATTGCCAAATTTTTGGGTTTTTTAGGGAGTAGGGCTTTGAAACTTTGTAGATTATTAGAATTAATGTTTTTCTACCAGGTGCTTTTTAAATGAACATTCTAAGTTGAATAGAACAGGAATTGGGTCCCGAAACACAAGTTTTTTTGAGTGAAAAAAACCAAAATTGCCGGAATTTTTGGGTTTTTCAGGGAGTAGGGCTTTGAAACTTTGTAGATCATTAGAATTAATGTTTTTCTACCAGGTGCTTTTTAAATGAACATTCTAAGTTGAATAGAACAGAAATTGGGTCCCCGAAACACAAGTTTTTTGAGTGAAAAAAACCAAAATTGCCGGAATTTTTGGGTTTTTTAGGGGAGTAGGGCTTTGAAACTTTGTAGATCATTAGAATTAATGTTTTTCTACCAGGTGCTTTTTAAATGAACATTCTAAGTTGAATAGAACAGGAATTGGGTCCCGAAACACAAGTTTTTTTGAGTGAAAAAAACCAAAATTGCCGGAATTTTTGGGTTTTTCAGGGAGTAGGGCTTTGAAACTTTGTAGATCATTAGAATTAATGTTTTTCTACCAGGTGCTTTTTAAATGAACATTCTAAGTTGAATAGAACAGAAATTGGGTCCCAAAACACAAGTTTTTTCAAGTGAAAAAAAACCAAAATTGCCAAAATTTTTGGGTTTTTTAGGGAGTAGGCTTTGAAACTTTGTAGATTATTAGAATTAATGTTTTTCTACCAGGTGCTTTTTAAATGAACATTCTAAGTTGAATAGAACAGAAATTGGGTCCCGAAAACACAAGTTTTTTCAAGTGAAAAAAACCAAAATTGCCGGAATTTTTGGGTTTTCCAGGGAGTAGGGCTTTGAAACTTTGTAGATCATTAGAATTAATGTTTTTCTACCAGGTGCTTTTTAAATGAACATTCTAAGTTGAATAGAACAGAAATTGGGTCCCGAAACACAAGTTTTTTCAAGTGAAAAAAACCAAAATTGCCGGAATTTTTGGGTTTTTCAGGGAGTAGGGCTTTGAAACTTTGTAGATCATTAGAATTAATGTTTTTCTACCAGGTGCTTTTTAAATGAACATTCTAAGTTGAATAGAACAGAAATTGGGTCCCAAAACACAAGTTTTTTCAAGTGAAAAAAACCAAAATTGCCGGAATTTTTGGGTTTTTTAGGGAGTAGGGCTTTGAAACTTTGTAGATCATTAGAATTAATGTTTTTCTACCAGGTGCTTTTTAAATGAACATTCTAAGTTGAATAGAACAGAAATTGGGTCCCGAAACACAAGTTTTTTCAAGTGAAAAAAACCAAAATTGCCGGAATTTTTGGGTTTTTTAGGGAGTAGGGCCTTGAAACTTTGTAGATCATTAGAATTAATGTTTTTCTACCAGGTGCTTTTTAAATGAACATTCTAAGTTGAATAGAACAGAAATTGGGTCCCGAAACACAAGTTTTTTGAGTGAAAAAAAACCAAAATTGCCGGAATTTTTGGGTTTTTTAGGGAGTAGGGCTTTGAAACTTTGTAGATCATTAGAATTAATGTTTTTCTACCAGGTGCTTTTTAAATGAACATTCTAAGTTGAATAGAACAGAAATTGGGTCCCGAAACACAAGTTTTTTGAGTGAAAAAAACCAAAATTGCCGGAATTTTTGGGTTTTTTAGGGAGTAGGGCTTTGAAACTTTGTAGATCATTAGAATTAATGTTTTTCTACCAGGTGCTTTTTAAATGAACATTCTAAGTTGAATAGAACAGAAATTGGGTCCCGAAACACAAGTTTTTTCAAGTGAAAAAAAACCAAAATTGCCGGAATTTTTGGGTTTTTTAGGGAGTAGGGCTTTGAAACTTTGTAGATCATTAGAATTAATGTTTTTTCTACCAGGTGCTTTTTAAATGAACATTCTAAGTTGAATAGAACAGAAAAAGGGTCCCGAAACACAAGTTTTTCAAGTGAAAAAAAACCAAAATTGCCGGAATTTTTGGGTTTTTTAGGGAGTAGGGCTTTGAAACTTTGTAGATTATTAGAATTAATGTTTTTCTACCAGGTGCTTTTTAAATGAACATTCTAAGTTGAATAGAACAGAAATTGGGTCCCAAAACACAAGTTTTTTGAGTGAAAAAAACCAAAATTGCCGGAATTTTTTGGGTTTTTCAGGGAGTAGGGCTTTGAAACTTTGTAGATTATTAGAATTAATGTTTTTCTACCAGGTGCTTTTTAAATGAACTTTCTAAGTTGAATAGAACAGAAATTGGGTCCCGAAACACAAGTTTTTTGAGTGAAAAAAACCAAAATTGCCGGAATTTTTGGGTTTTTCAGGGAGTAGGGCTTTGAAACTTTGTAGATCATTAGAATTAATGTTTTTCTACCAGGTGCTTTTTAAATGAACATTCTAAGTTGAATAGAACAGAAAAAGGGTCCCGAAACACAAGTTTTTCAAGTGAAAAAAACCAAAATTGCCGGAATTTTTGGGTTTTTTAGGGAGTAGGGCTTTGAAACTTTGTAGATTATTAGAATTAATGTTTTTCTACCAGGTGCTTTTTAAATGAACATTCTAAGTTGAATAGAACAGAAATTGGGTCCCAAAACACAAGTTTTTCAAGTGAAAAAAAACCAAAATTGCCGGAATTTTTGGGTTTTTTTAGGGAGTAGGGCTTTGAAACTTTGTAGATCATTAGAATTAATGTTTTTCTACCAGGTGCTTTTTAAATGAACATTCTAAGTTGAATAGAACAGAAATTGGGTCCCGAAACACAAGTTTTTTGAGTGAAAAAAACCAAAATTGCCGGAATTTTTGGGTTTTTCAGGGAGTAGGGCTTTGAAACTTTGTAGATCATTAGAATTAATGTTTTTCTACCAGGTGCTTTTTAAATGAACATTCTAAGTTGAATAGAACAGAAATTGGGTCCCGAAACACAAGTTTTTTGAGTGAAAAAAACCAAAATTGCCGGAATTTTTGGGTTTTTTAGGGAGTAGGGCTTTGAAACTTTGTAGATCATTAGAATTAATGTTTTTCTACCAGGTGCTTTTTAAATGAACATTCTAAGTTGAATAGAACAGAAATTGGGTCCCGAAACACAAGTTTTTTCAAGTGAAAAAAACCAAAATTGCCGGAATTTTTGGGTTTTCCAGGGAGTAGGGCTTTGAAACTTTGTAGATCATTAGAATTAATGTTTTTCTACCAGGTGCTTTTTAAATGAACATTCTAAGTTGAATAGAACAGAAATTGGGTCCCAAAACACAAGTTTTTTCAAGTGAAAAAAACCAAAATTGCCGGAATTTTTGGGTTTTTTAGGGAGTAGGGCTTTGAAACTTTGTAGATCATTAGAATTAATGTTTTTCTACCAGGTGCTTTTTAAATGAACATTCTAAGTTGAATAGAACAGAAATTGGGTCCCGAAACACAAGTTTTTTCAAGTGAAAAAAACCAAAATTGCCGGAATTTTTGGGTTTTCCAGGGAGTAGGGCTTTGAAACTTTGTAGATCATTAGAATTAATGTTTTTCTACCAGGTGCTTTTTAAATGAACATTCTAAGTTGAATAGAACAGAAATTGGGTCCCGAAACACAAGTTTTTTCAAGTGAAAAAAACCAAAATTGCCGGAATTTTTGAGTTTTTTAGGGAGTAGGGCTTTGAAACTTTGTAGATCATTAGAATTAATGTTTTTCTACCAGGTGCTTTTTAAATGAACATTCTAAGTTGAATAGAACAGAAATTGGGTCCCGAAACACAAGTTTTTTGAGTGAAAAAAACCAAAATTGCCGGAATTTTTGGGTTTTCCAGGGAGTAGGGCTTTGAAACTTTGTAGATCATTAGAATTAATGTTTTTCTACCAGGTGCTTTTTAAATGAACATTCTAAGTTGATTAGAACAGAAATTGGGTCCCGAAACACAAGTTTTTTCAAGTGAAAAAAACCAAAATTGCCGGAATTTTTGGGTTTTTTAGGGAGTAGGGCTTTGAAACTTTGTAGATCATTAGAATTAATGTTTTTCTACCAGGTGCTTTTTAAATGAACATTCTAAGTTGAATAGAACAGAAATTGGGTCCCGAAACACAAGTTTTTTCAAGTGAAAAAAACCAAAATTGCCGGAATTTTTGGGTTTTTTAGGGAGTAGGGCTTTGAAACTTTGTAGATCATTAGAATTAATGTTTTTCTACCAGGTGCTTTTTAAATGAACATTCTAAGTTGATTAGAACAGAAATTGGGTCCCGAAACACAAGTTTTTTCAAGTGAAAAAAACCAAAATTGCCGGAATTTTTGGGTTTTTTAGGGAGTAGGGCTTTGAAACTTTGTAGATCATTAGAATTAATGTTTTTCTACCAGGTGCTTTTTAAATGAACATTCTAAGTTGATTAGAACAGAAATTGGGTCCCGAAACACAAGTTTTTTCAAGTGAAAAAAACCAAAATTGCTGGAATTTTTGGGTTTTCCAGGGAGTAGGGCTTTGAAACTTTGTAGATCATTAGAATTAATGTTTTTCTACCAGGTGCTTTTTAAATGAACATTCTAAGTTGAATAGAACAGAAATTGGGTCCCAAAACACAAGTTTTTCAAGTGAAAAAAACCAAAATTGCCGGAATTTTTGGGTTTTTTAGGGAGTAGAGCCTTGAAACTTTGTAGATCATTAGAATTAATGTTTTTCTACCAGGTGCTTTTTAAATGAACATTCTAAGTTGAATAGAACAGAAATTGGGTCCCAAAACACAAGTTTTTCAAGTGAAAAAAACCAAAATTGCCGGAATTTTTGGGTTTTTTAGGGAGTAGAGCCTTGAAACTTTGTAGATCATTAGAATTAATGTTTTTCTACCAGGTGCTTTTTAAATGAACATTCTAAGTTGAATAGAACAGAAATTGGGTCCCAAAACACAAGTTTTTCAAGTGAAAAAAACCAAAATTGCCGGAATTTTTGGGTTTTTTAGGGAGTAGAGCCTTGAAACTTTGTAGATCATTAGAATTAATGTTTTTCTACCAGGTGCTTTTTAAATGAACATTCTAAGTTGAATAGAACAGAAATTGGGTCCCAAAACACAAGTTTTTCAAGTGAAAAAAACCAAAATTGCCGGAATTTTTGGGTTTTTTAGGGAGTAGGGCTTTGAAACTTGGTAGATTATTAGAATTAATGTTTTTCTACCAGGTGCTTTTTAAATGAACATTCTAAGTTGAATAGAACAGAAAAAGGGTCCCGAAACACAAGTTTTTTTGAGTGAAAAAAACCAAAATTGCTGGAATTTTTTGGTTTTTTAGGGAGTAGAGCCTTGAAACTTTGTAGACCATTAGAATTAATGTTTTTCTACCAGGTGCTTTTTAAATGAACATTCTAAGTTGAATAGAACAGAAAAAGGGTCCCGAAACACAAGTTTTTTTGAGTGAAAAAAACCAAAATTGCTGGAATTTTTTGGTTTTTTAGGGAGTAGAGCCTTGAAACTTTGTAGACCATTAGAATTAATGTTTTTCTACCAGGTGCTTTTTAAATGAACATTCTAAGTTGAATAGAACAGAAAAAGGGTCCCGAAACACAAGTTTTTTTGAGTGAAAAAAACCAAAATTGCTGGAATTTTTTGGTTTTTTAGGGAGTAGAGCCTTGAAACTTTGTAGACCATTAGAATTAATGTTTTTCTACCAGGTGCTTTTTAAATGAACATTCTAAGTTGAATAGAACAGAAAAAGGGTCCCGAAACACAAGTTTTTTTGAGTGAAAAAAACCAAAATTGCTGGAATTTTTTGGTTTTTTAGGGAGTAGAGCCTTGAAACTTTGTAGACCATTAGAATTAATGTTTTTCTACCAGGTGCTTTTTAAATGAACATTCTAAGTTGAATAGAACAGAAAAAGGGTCCCGAAACACAAGTTTTTTTGAGTGAAAAAAACCAAAATTGCCGGAATTTTTGGGTTTTTTAGGGAGTAGGGCTTTGAAACTTTGTAGATCATTAGAATTAATGTTTTTCTACCAGGTGCTTTTTAAATGAACATTCTAAGTTGAATAGAACAGAAAAAGGGTCCCGAAACACAAGTTTTTTTGAGTGAAAAAAACCAAAATTGCCGGAATTTTTGGGTTTTTTAGGGAGTAGGGCTTTGAAACTTTGTAGATTATTAGAATTAATGTTTTTCTACCAGGTGCTTTTTAAATGAACATTCTAAGTTGAATAGAACAGAAATTGGGTCCCGAAACACAAGTTTTTTGAGTGAAAAAAACCAAAATTGCCGGAATTTTTGGGTTTTTTAGGGAGTAGGGCTTTGAAACTTTGTAGATCATTAGAATTAATGTTTTTCTACCAGGTGCTTTTTAAATGAACATTCTAAGTTGAATAGAACAGAAAAAGGGTCCCGAAACACAAGTTTTTTTGAGTGAAAAAAACCAAAATTGCCGGAATTTTTGGGTTTTTTAGGGAGTAGGGCTTTGAAACTTTGTAGATCATTAGAATTAATGTTTTTCTACCAGGTGCTTTTTAAATGAACATTCTAAGTTGAATAGAACAGAAAAAGGGTCCCGAAACACAAGTTTTTTTGAGTGAAAAAAACCAAAATTGCTGGAATTTTTTGGTTTTTTAGGGAGTAGAGCCTTGAAACTTTGTAGACCATTAGAATTAATGTTTTTCTACCAGGTGCTTTTTAAATGAACATTCTAAGTTGAATAGAACAGAAAAAGGGTCCCGAAACACAAGTTTTTTTGAGTGAAAAAAACCAAAATTGCTGGAATTTTTTGGTTTTTTAGGGAGTAGAGCCTTGAAACTTTGTAGACCATTAGAATTAATGTTTTTCTACCAGGTGCTTTTTAAATGAACATTCTAAGTTGAATAGAACAGAAAAAGGGTCCCGAAACACAAGTTTTTTTGAGTGAAAAAAACCAAAATTGCCGGAATTTTTGGGTTTTTTAGGGAGTAGGGCTTTGAAACTTTGTAGATCATTAGAATTAATGTTTTTCTACCAGGTGCTTTTTAAATGAACATTCTAAGTTGAATAGAACAGAAAAAGGGTCCCGAAACACAAGTTTTTTTGAGTGAAAAAAACCAAAATTGCCGGAATTTTTGGGTTTTTTAGGGAGTAGGGCTTTGAAACTTTGTAGATTATTAGAATTAATGTTTTTCTACCAGGTGCTTTTTAAATGAACATTCTAAGTTGAATAGAACAGAAATTGGGTCCCAAAACACAAGTTTTTCAAGTGAAAAAAACCAAAATTGCCGGAATTTTTGGGTTTTTTAGGGAGTAGGGCTTTGAAACTTGGTAGATTATTAGAATTAATGTTTTTCTACCAGGTGCTTTTTAAATGAACATTCTAAGTTGAATAGAACAGAAATTGGGTCCCAAAACACAAGTTTTTCAAGTGAAAAAAACCAAAATTGCCGGAATTTTTGGGTTTTTTAGGGAGTAGGGCTTTGAAACTTTGTAGATCATTAGAATTAATGTTTTTCTACCAGGTGCTTTTTAAATGAACATTCTAAGTTGAATAGAACAGAAATTGGGTCCCAAAACACAAGTTTTTCAAGTGAAAAAAACCAAAATTGCCGGAATTTTTGGGTTTTTTAGGGAGTAGGGCTTTGAAACTTTGTAGACCATTAGAATTAATGTTTTTCTACCAGGTGCTTTTTAAATGAACATTCTAAGTTGAATAGAACAGAAAAAGGGTCCCGAAACACAAGTTTTTTTGAGTGAAAAAAACCAAAATTGCTGGAATTTTTTGGTTTTTTAGGGAGTAGAGCCTTGAAACTTTGTAGACCATTAGAATTAATGTTTTTCTACCAGGTGCTTTTTAAATGAACATTCTAAGTTGAATAGAACAGAAAAAGGGTCCCGAAACACAAGTTTTTTTGAGTGAAAAAAACCAAAATTGCCGGAATTTTTGGGTTTTTTAGTGAGTAGGGCCTTGAAACTTTGTAGATCATTAGAACTAATGTTTTGCTACCTGGTACTTTTTAAATGAACATTCTAAGTTGAATAGAACAGAAAAAGGGTCCCGAAACACAAGTTTTTTTGAGTGAAAAAAACCAAAATTGCCGGAATTTTTGGGTTTTTTAGGGAGTAGGGCCTTGAAACTTTGTAGATCATTAGAATTAATGTTTTGCTACCTGGTACTTTTTAAATGAACATTCTAAGTTGAATAGAACAGAAAAAGGGTCCCGAAACACAAGTTTTTTTGAGTGAAAAAAACCAAAATTGCCGGAATTTTTGGGTTTTTTAGGGAGTAGGGCCTTGAAACTTTGTAGATCATTAGAATTAATGTTTTGCTACCTGGTACTTTTTAAATGAACATTCTAAGTTGAATAGAACAGAAAAAGGGTCCCGAAACACAAGTTTTTTTGAGTGAAAAAAACCAAAATTGCCGGAATTGTTGGGTTTTTTAGGGAGTAGGGTCTTGAAACTTTGTAGATCATTAGAATTAATGTTTTGCTACCTGGTACTTTTTAAATGAACATTCTAAGTTGAATAGAACAGAAAAAGGGTCCCGAAACACAAGTTTTTTTGAGTGAAAAAAACCAAAATTGCCGGAATTTTTTGGTTTTTTAGGGAGTAGAGCCTTGAAACTTTGTAGACCATTAGAATTAATGTTTTTCTACCAGGTGCTTTTTAAATGAACATTCTAAGTTGAATAGAACAGAAAAAGGGTCCCGAAACACAAGTTTTTTTGAGTGAAAAAAACCAAAATTGCCGGAATTTTTGGGTTTTTTAGGGAGTAGGGCCTTGAAACTTTGTAGATCATTAGAATTAATGTTTTGCTACCTGGTACTTTTTAAATGAACATTCTAAGTTGAATAGAACAGAAAAAGGGTCCCGAAACACAAGTTTTTTTGAGTGAAAAAAACCAAAATTGCCGGAATTTTTTGGTTTTTTAGGGAGTAGAGCCTTGAAACTTTGTAGACCATTAGAATTAATGTTTTTCTACCAGGTGCTTTTTAAATGAACATTCTAAGTTGAATAGAACAGAAAAAGGGTCCCGAAACACAAGTTTTTTTGAGTGAAAAAAACCAAAATTGCCGGAATTTTTGGGTTTTTTAGGGAGTAGGGCCTTGAAACTTTGTAGATCATTAGAATTAATGTTTTGCTACCTGGTACTTTTTAAATGAACATTCTAAGTTGAATAGAACAGAAAAAGGGTCCCGAAACACAAGTTTTTTTGAGTGAAAAAAACCAAAATTGCCGGAATTTTTTGGTTTTTTAGGGAGTAGAGCCTTGAAACTTTGTAGATCATTAGAATTAATGTTTTTCTACCAGGTGCTTTTTAAATGAACATTCTAAGTTGAATAGAACAGAAAAAGGGTCCCGAAACACAAGTTTTTTTGAGTGAAAAAAACCAAAATTGCCGGAATTTTTTGGTTTTTTAGGGAGTAGAGCCTTGAAACTTTGTAGACCATTAGAATTAATGTTTTTCTACCAGGTGCTTTTTAAATGAACATTCTAAGTTGAATAGAACAGAAAAAGGGTCCCGAAACACAAGTTTTTTTGAGTGAAAAAAACCAAAATTGCCGGAATTTTTTGGTTTTTTAGGGAGTAGAGCCTTGAAACTTTGTAGACCATTAGAATTAATGTTTTTCTACCAGGTGCTTTTTAAATGAACATTCTAAGTTGAATAGAACAGAAAAAGGGTCCCGAAACACAAGTTTTTTTGAGTGAAAAAAACCAAAATTGCCGGAATTTTTGGGTTTTTTAGGGAGTAGGGCTTTGAAACTTTGTAGATTATTAGAATTAATGTTTTTCTACCAGGTGCTTTTTAAATGAACATTCTAAGTTGAATAGAACAGAAATTGGGTCCCGAAACACAATTTTTTCAAGTGAAAAAAACCAAAATTGCCGGAATTTTTGGGTTTTTTAGGGAGTAGAGCCTTGAAACTTTGTAGATCATTAGAATTAATGTTTTTCTACCAGGTGCTTTTTAAATGAACATTCTAAGTTGAACAGAACAGAAATTGGGTCCCGAAACACAAGTTTTTTGAGTAAAAACAACCAAAATTTTAAGTTTGTTTTTGAGTAGAGCTTTGAAACTTTCAAGATCATTAAAATGAATGTTTTGATACCCGGTGCTTTTTTAATGGACCTTCTAAGTTTAAAAATAGGGCCTCAAAAATCACACAAACTTTTTAGAGCAACCCCTTTAAAATCAATCAATTTTTTCAACTATACAAGCGACGAAATCATAAAACCCCCAAACGGCATCAGCATTGTTCAACCCCTCTTCCAGGTCAAGGTGACCCCCGGGACGCACAACGCGGAACTCCAAGTGAACAAACAACTGGCGGACAAGGAACGAGTGGCCGCAGCCACCGAGAACGTTCACCTGATCAAAGTGATCAACGAGTGCATCATAATCCCCGACCGGCGTCGCCATGGTTAAGGGCGACCCGCGGCCGCCCCTGATGTTCCCCGGGGGCGGCGGCTCCACCACCGCCTACCGCAAAATCCGCAAATACTTCCGTCGCCTGTTCAAATTCGACCAGATGGACTTTCAGTTCGCCGCCTGGCAAATGTTTTACCTGCTGATGGCCCCCCAAAAACTGACGAAAGTATTTCGCGCGCGTAAAAATTTCAAATCGCAATACGCCCGCGACGATCCCGCCTTCTTGATTTTGTTCGTGGCCGCCCTTTTTATCACGTCGATCGGGTTCGCGGTCGCCCTCGATTACGGTCCCCGGCAGTTTTTCAAGTTTATCGCCGTCGAAATTTTCGTCGATTGTATCGGGATCGGGCTGGTGATCGCGACCGGTTTGTGGTACGTCACGAATCGGTTCTTGAAGCCGAAACAGGTGCCGCAGGACGTAGAGTGGGGGTTCGCCTTCGATATACACCTGAACGCCTTCTTTCCCCCCTTAATTTTGCTCCATTTTTTCCTTATTATTTTTTATAATTTGTTCTTGTATCGTGAGGGCAGCACGGTGTCGGTGGTGCTGGGGAACTTTTTCTGGTTGGCGGCCGCCATTTACTACGTTTACATCACGTTTTTGGGTTACAATTCGATGCAGATCTTGCGGAATATTCATTTGTTCTTGGCGCCGATTCCCTGGCTCGTATTTGCTTATTTGTGCACCGTTTACATGGGATTTAATATATCCAGGGCCGTGTTCGAGATGTACAGGCAACGGGTGGTTTAATAAAGTCGTTTTTAAGGTTTATTTTGTGTTTTATTTACTGTTTTTTATAATATAAGTATGTCACTGTTAAACAATTGTGGCAAGGGACTACTACTTTACTTACAGGCTTAAGTTATGGCTAATCAACTCTGGATTCGTCCAGGAACTACTTAAATCTGGAACAAAATGTTACCTATCAATAACTCTTGGAAATATGGTTCTTTTGTTTCTATCCTAAAAGTCCTAGTGGGATTGTGACGTCGTCAATTATTACCTGGAAAAGGTGTTCATGGTTCATTTAACTCATAGAAAAGTAACAATTTTTCATGGCTTACTTTTCGTACTGAAACATAATTGGATCCAAGTAGGGTGCGAATATATCTGGAACAAATGAAGTTGACCAATATGTGCCAGGAAAACGCTATTTCCAGACTGTCATAGACAAATGAGAGGGTGATATGGAAAAAGAAAAAAAAATTAAACGTCATATTTATATCTCTGTCTCACTCTTATGTATCACATTGGAGGGTCATTAAATGATGTTGTCTCGCTCACATTCATTAAATTGTGCCTGGAAAACACGATTTCCAGGAGATCCAGACCGTTTTAGACAAATGAGAGGGTGATATGGAAAAAGAAAGGAAAATTAAGCCACATATTTATATCTCTGTCTCACTCTTATGTATCACATTGGAGGATGATAAAATGATGTTGTCTCACTCACATTCATTATATTGTGCAAGAAAAACACGATTTCCAGAAGATCCAGACTGTCATAGACAAATGAGAGGGTGATATGGAAAAAGAATGAAAAAATTAAACGTCATATTTATATCTTTGTCTCACTCTTATGAATTACAGTGGAGGGTGATAAAATGATGTTGTCTCGCTCACATTCATTAAATTGTGCCTGGAAAACACGATTTTCAGAAGATCCAGGCTGTCATAGACAAATGAGAGGGTGATATGGAAAAAGAATGAAAAAATGAGGCCTCTTATTTATATCTCTGTCTCACTCTTATATATCACAGTGGAGGGTGATAAAATGATGTTGTCTCACTCACATTCATTAAATTGTCCCAGGCAAACACGATTTCCAGAAGATCCAGACCGTTTTAGACAAATGAGAGGGTGACATGGAAAAAGAATGAAAAAATTAAGCCTCTTATTTATATCTCTGCCTCACTCTCATATATCACAGTGGAGGGTGATAAAATAATGTTGTCTCACTCATATTCATTAAATTGTGCCAGAAAAACACAGTTTCCAGAAGATCCAGACCGTTTTAGACAAATGAGAGGGTGATATGGAGAAAGAATGAAAAAATTAAGTTTATATGTATATCTCTGTCTCACTCTCATATATCACAGTGAAGGGTGATAAAACGATGTTGTCTCACTCACATTCATTAAATTGTGCCTGGAAAACATGATTTCCAGAAGATCCAGACCGTTTTAGACAAATGAGAGGGTGATATGGAAAAAGACAACAAAAATTAAGTCTCATATTTATATCTCTGTCTCACTCTCACCGAGGTATGTCTGATTGCATACCTTGCCATGGTACCTCCGTAATTATATTTTAAAAATAAATTAATGAATATTTATTCATTAATTTATTTTTTAAATTCCCTCCTTCTATTAAACAATACAATGAAATATTTTATTACCATAACCTAAAAAAATTAAACATAAAACTTTACCTCAAAAAATGAACGAATCACCCATTAAGTAGGGATGATTCGATAGAGAGAGAGAGAGTGATTATGTCGCTATAACAACTTAAAAATAACAAACGAACATTAATAAATTAAACAAAAAAATTTAATAGAAGGAGGGGGGAGCCCACCACCCTCGTACCACCGATGTATGACCGGTTGCATACCTCGGTGCCTCCGTGAATAAATATCAAATTCGCCGGAATATTTATTCATTAAAAATCCCTCCTTCTATTAATTAAAAAAACAAACGAATATGGCCCCATATTCATGAGGGTAACTCCCTCATCAACAATTAGAGGACACACTCTCAAAATATTAACAAATACATTATTATAAGGGGTTGAACATTTTAAAATTAATATAGGGGGGGAAACAGGTGATCACCAGGGGGAAAAATAATAATAATAATAAGGACAATAATAGTTAATATTAAATAATTAATGAAGGTAAACGCCTCATTAACAATTCAGGGGACAAAATATTAATGAATATAGTAACAATAACGTTAATATTAGAAGATGAATGAATGTGGCCCCCCATAAATAATGAGAGTAAATCTTTCATTAAGTATCATGGGACGCTTTTTTGAGGTTATAAATAGCGAATAATAATACGTGCATTTTTCCATACGAATAATATGTTATTACCATCATAACCTAAAAATAAATAAAACATCCGTAAAGTAGGAATGTTCTCTAAGAGGGAGGGGCAGTATGCTGCCTAAATATTAATTATAATAAAAGGATATTGACGTGTAATGAAAATACGTGTATTTTTCCATATATTTTCTTTTATTTTGTCGCTCTTTTTCTATTTTTAGGCAGAGATCTTCTTAGTTCTAATTATTACAACAAAACACTAAATTTAGCGCTTTATTGTGTTTTTTGCTCAGTAAAATCTGAAAAACTGTAGTATCCTAATTTGTAGATGTTCCTTTGGGTTTCGACCTGTTATCCCATTTATTTTAATAAATAAATTTAAAAAAGTTTAACCATAACCTAAAAAATAAACGAGACACTTATAAAGTAGGAATGTTGTAAGGAGGATAATATTAATAACGCGTGCATTTTTCCATAAAAAAAAGGATAAAATAATGGGGGCGGGGCTAAGCTATCGAACATCATCAAAAAAATACAATAAAACATCCCTAAAGTAGGAATGTTCTGACTGGTAGATGCGAAGAATTTACCATTGCCTAAGAATAGAAACTGTAGACGATACGTGCATATTTCCATGGAAATATATTATTATAACCTAAAAATAAGAGAGTCACTAGTAAAATAAGGATCAGGAAGATTGGAGGGCCCTCCAGGTTAAGGATATAATGATGGGGGTGAGGGGGAAGCAGTTTCTCATAACCTAAAAGTAGGAATGTTTCCGTGAATAAATTTTTAATTCACCCAAATACTTTTATTAATTTATTTTTTGAATTCCATGCTTCAATTAACCATAAAATGTAGCCCCTTATTAACAATTAGAGGAATAGTAATAATACGTGCATTTTTCCATATAAATTTATTACATTTAATAAAACACCCATAAAGTAGGGATGTTCCATAGGTAAAAAGGATATATATTGCCATGGCGACCTAAAAATTAAAAAAAAATGGTTATAAAATTGAATTTAGATTTACATAATTTACTCACCCCTTAGTAGGGACGTATTTACGCGGAGGAGTTTACCATAACCTAAAAATTAAAAAGAACACCCATAAAGTAGGGATGTTTTAAGAAGGAAAAGGATATACTGCTATAACAAGCTGAAAATGAAAGAAAACATTAATAAATTAAAGAATAATAGAAGGAGGGGGGAGCCCACCACCCTCGTACCACCCAGGTATGACCGGTTGCATACCTCGGTGCCTCCGTGA
Organism: Anthonomus grandis grandis; assembly: GCF_022605725.1. Classification (NCBI taxonomy): domain Eukaryota; kingdom Metazoa; phylum Arthropoda; class Insecta; order Coleoptera; family Curculionidae; genus Anthonomus; species Anthonomus grandis. The sequence continues at coordinate 736,098 of NC_065564.1, read as the reverse complement.
ATAAATATTATTAAATTCGCCCGAATATTTATTCATTAATATATATATTTTTAAAATTCCCTCCTTCTATTAATTAATTAAAAAAAATAACAATAATATGTTCGCCTATTCATGAGGGTAAACCCCTCATAAACAATTATTGGCGGACGCGAATATTACTCACGAAAACAATAATTTCAAGTGCATTTTTCCATATAGACCTATTACCATAACCTGAAAATAAATAAATAAATAAATGTCGCAAGGAAGGTGAAGTATAAAATTGCCATAACCTGTAAATAAGAAAATATTCAGGGGGGGGGGAGGGAGAAATCTATAACGTGTATTATGCCATATAAATTACCATAACATTTAAATAAATAAATATTCAAGGAGGGAGGGAAATAATAATTAATTGTATTATAACATAACCTGTAAATAAAAAAAATATTCAAGGGAGGGGGGGGGAGAATAAATTACGTGTATTATGCCATATTAATAAATTACCATAACCTGTAACCTGTAAGTCCAAGGGGCGAGTGTAACAAAGCCTTCCATAGGGACAGTAGCTCACCAAGTGACCCTGAAACATTAAAAAAAAATTATTAAGTCCAAGGGTCGAGCGTAGGTGACCAAGTGACTCTGAAACATAAAAAAAATTACTAAGTCCAAGGGGTGAGTGTAGGTGACCAAGTGACTCTGAAACATAAAAAAAATTACTAAGTCCAAGGGGCGAATGTAGCAGAGCCTTCCATAGAAGCAACAGGGGACAAAGTGACCCTGAAACATAAAAAAAAATTACTAAGTCCAAGGGCGAATGTAGCAGAGCCTTCCATAGAAGCAACAGGGGACAAAGTGACCCTGAAACATAAAAAAAAATTACTAAGTCCAAGGGGTGAGTGTAGGTGACCAAGTGACTCTGAAACATAAAAAAAATTACTAAGTCCAAGGGGCGAGTGTAGCAGAGCCTTCCATAGAAGCAACAAGGGACAAAGTGACCCTGAAACATAAAAAAAAAATTATTAAGTCCAAGGGTCGAGCGTAGGTGACCAAGTGACTCTGAAACATAAAAAAAATTACTAAGTCCAAGGGGCAAATGTAGCAGAGCCTTCCATAGAAGCAACAGGGGACAAAGTGACCCTGAAACATAAAAAAAAAATTACTAAGTCCAAGGGTCGAGTGTAGGTGACCAAGTGACTCTAAAACATTAAAAAAATTACTAAGTCCAAGGGGCGAATGTAGCAGAGCCTTCCATAGAAGCAACAGGGGACAAAGTGACCCTGAAACATAAAAAAAAATTACTAAGTTCAAGGGACGAATGTAGCAGAGCCTTCCATACAATCAAGAGGAGACAAAGTGACCCTGAAACATAAAAAAAAAATTACCATGTCCAAGAAACGGGTGTAGCAGAGCCTTTTAGAGGGTCAATAGGTGAAAAAGGGCACCTGAGCAGCACTCTTTAATAAAAAAAGCTGATCACGATTAGGGGGGCCTCACTTTACTTCACTTTCACGCGAATTTTCCCTATAATTGACCGTGCGGTAGGTAAGGAACAAACAACGACCTGGAATAAGGAAATCGGGACAGTTTCTTCGAGGCACTTTTTCGGATTATTACATTCGTCCAGGAAAAAAATTAAATTGAATTTTTATTATTATTATTATTATTATTAATATTACAAGAGCGATAATTCACACCAACTGAAGGTCCATTTATCCTCCCTCCTCTCATTGGCGCAGATGCTTTCTCTGTCGTTCACTTGGGTTGTAGGTCAATTTCCTGGAAAAAGGTTGGGTAATCAATTACATAGAAAAGAAAAGAGATGGGGAGTGATTTATTCGTAAAAAAAAACAGACAGAAAAGTCACCTTAGCAGCTCCTGCAGATGGTTCTTCTTATCCAGACACTTCTATTGAGCCTTCAGTCGTTTGCTTGAATGGTATTCCTTCCTGGAACCTTCCCGAAATGATCATCATGGTATTGTGTGTTGAGTAGTTCAACATTGGGTGGATGGAATTAAATAACCTCTCAATGATTGCGTAACCAGATAAGGTTCTTTTGTTTCTACCACCATAGGGTACTACCATAGGATTGTGACGTCAATTGTTTCTGGTTTTGGAATTGGAAGCTTGGAATCGGAAGGTTTTTGTTTTAAATTTTTTTCATTACTCATGTTTTGTACAATTCATTTATTTCATAATTCATTTTACATTCTTCTCTCTTCTTTCTTCTTTCTTCTTGCTTCTTGCTTCTTGCTTCTTCCTTCTTCCTTCTTCCTTCTTCCTTCTTTCTTCTTTCTTCTTCTTCTTTCTTCTTTCTTCTTTCTTCTTTCTTCTTTCTTCTTTCTTCTTCATTCTTCCTTCTTTCTTCTTCCTTCTTTCTTCTTCCTTCTTTCTTCTTCCTTCTTTATTTATCATTTTCTTCGGTACAAAGCTGTCTGGAACAAAGAGAGAAAAAAAATTAATAAAGACTGTTTTAACATTAAACATTTGATTTACCTATCAAAATTGACGAGTTTTGGATGACTTATGCCTTATCAAATTAAGGTGATTTCTTCTAGTAGGGTAAGCCAGTCCATCTGAGGGTAATCCACGTCTATCTCAAGGTAAGCCACGTCCAGTTTAGGGTAATCCAGGTCCATCTGAAAAGAGAACTACTTCAGTATTAAGTTCCCAAAAACAAGTCGGATCACGTCCCTTTTTTATAGTCCTTAAGGTCATCTCTGGATTACTAGTCATTGAACTGCGGGGGGAAGGGGCGTAAGGGAGTATACTGCCAAGTAACCATGACCTAAATATAAACATCATTAAAAGAGAGGAAAGAGTCGTAGGAAATCCAACAACATTACCTTTTTCTCTCTCATTGTTCCAAGTTGATCCGATAGTTTCCAAGTTAAGAAAAAATGAAGGAAATGATCTCAAAGTGTAAGTCTACCATAATTTTTTAAGTTTCCTATCGATTTCCATGGAAATTGGGTCATAAGGAAGCGTATTAAACACCTAACAAAGAGTGTATCGATGAAAATGATGAGAAAGTGGAAAAAATTGAGAGTAAAAGAAATAATGATGAATGTTGGAGAGAATCCAAGTGGAAAATCTGGGATGTTTCCCCGTTTCCCCCACCGACATCCATGGAAATGGATATAAAGGAACAGAAGTCGTTCTTGTATCAGGAAGATCATGAGACAGCGAGCCCCGGGTTAGGGAGCGATTACGACTGCTCGCACCTTCTCTGAGTACCGACGTCTTCAGTTCTCGATAGTCCCCAACTCCAGTGAAGATGCCTAGTGGAAGATTTGGCATAACTTCCCTACTTTTTCACCGATCCTCGGGGAAATTGTCTCTATGAAAAGAGAATTTAATTTGGAACAAAAAATGTGTTTATGAAAAATTACGAGAAATTGAGAGGAAAAGAGAAATATTAAGAAATGTGAGAGAGAAAGAGAATCCAAGTGGAAAATCTGGGATATTTCCCCATTTCCCCCATCGACATCCATGGAAATGGATGTAAAGGAACAGAAGTCGTCCTTGTATCAGGAAGATCATGAGACAGCAAGCCCCGGGTTAGGGAGCGATTACGACTGCTCGCACCTTCTCTGAGTACCGACGTCTTCAGTTCTCGATAGTCCCCAACTCCAGTGAAGATGCCAAGTGGCAGATCTGGCATAACTTCCCTACTTTTCCACCGATCCTCGGGGAAATTGTCTCTATGGAAAGAGAATTTCATTTGGAACAAAAAATGTGTCTATGAAAAATTACGAGAAATTGAGAGGAAAAGAGAAATATTAAGAAATGTGAGAGAAAGAGAATCCAAGTGGAAAATCTGGGATGTTTCCCCATTTCCCCCATCGACATCCATGGAAATGGATGTAAAGGAACAGAAGTCGTCCTTGTTTCAGGAAGATCTTGAGACAGCAAGCCCCGGGTTAGGGAGCGATTACGACTGCTCGCACCTTCTCTGAGTACCGACGTCTTCAGTTCTCGATAGTCCCCAACTCCAGTGAAGATGCCTAGTGGAAGATCTGGCATAACTTCCCTACTTTTCCACCGATCCTCGGGGAAATTGTCTCTATGGAAAGAGAATTTAATTTGGGACAAAAAATGTGTCTACAAAAATATCGAAAAATCTAACGGGGAAGAAAGTTTCCGGGGCAAAGTGGCATTCGGCCAAAATTTCCTTCATTACCAACCGATCTCCATGGAATTCGAATTACAATAAACAAAATTTTTTATTTTCATGTAAACAATACAACAATAACAATTACGTTATTAATTTCTAAGTTAACATTTATTAAAGTGTAATTCCTTCATAATTTCTCTTATTTCCACACGATTTTCATGAAAATTGGGTCCTAATTTTAAGTCCAGGGTCGTCTTCTAAACATATGGGCTACAGGTGATTACTAAGTGACCCTAAAACAAAACAAAAATTATTAATATATACGAATATTAAATTATTTAAATAATATAGAAAAGGAGTGAGGCAATTGAGGCAATTGAGGCGTGTTTTACAAAAAACACATATGTCCAAAATCCAGATTAGTTTAATAGTAATGTCGTAAATTAATCTTCACCTCCACTACTATTATCATCTTCTTCTTCATTAATGTCCATGTTATCAGGGTAAGTATTATCCAGAATACATTCATAGCAGTTTTTATTAGCTACAAGACGTAGTAACGGTAACAGTGATCTTAAATTCTCAGCTTTATTTGAAGCAAACGGAAGAGGTTCCGCGTAAAGCCTTTCCAGTAATTGGACGTTGGGCCACTGTCTGAATCTGGCTTTGGAGTTTTTAGGAAAAAGTTGCAGGTCGCAGTTTTTATATCAAAAAAATCGTATTGCTTCATTTTTATCAAATTAAATTGGTTACGTTTCATTCTGGCACTTAAAATGATATTATGCCAATCCTCTGGTCTCTCGGCTGTCTCCAGGCGTCTTTTCTTTTTCTCTATCCGGGAAAAAATAAAAACCGAAATAATGACAATTTTCCCATGGGTACCCCTTAGGATTTTTTGAGACAGGAAAATTTGGCTGTAACTTTTTTTTAGTGCATTTTCCAAAAAAGTTTTATTAAGCTTTTTTGAAGGATTTTAGATGGTCTATTAATATAAAAAAAGAAATTAAAATTTTTTGAAAAAAAAATTTTTTTCCAATATTCACCAAAAATTTGCCATTTTTTCAAAAATTGTCCATAACTTCCTTATTTTGAGATTTACGACTAAAAGTTATTCTACATTATTTGTAGCATTTTTAACAAGGAACCCAACGGTAAAAGAATTTTAAAAATTTTCTCAATAGTTTTAGAGAAAATTCAGGAAAACTACTTAGCGGTTTTTCCTGATTTTCTGGAAAACTGTTGAAGAGAGAAATGATTTTTTTGTTGCATCTGATGCGCATTGAAATTCCAAACAACTTTTATTAAAACAATTTTCTCCTCCAGCCAATAGTTTTCCCGGGAAAAAATAAAAACCGAAATAATGACAATTTTCCCATGGGTACCCCTTTGGATTTTTTGAGACAGGAAAATTTGGCTGTAACTGTTTTTTAGTGCATTTTCCAAAAAAGTTTTATTAAGCTTTTTTGAAGGATTTTAGATGGTCTATTAAAATAAAAAAAGAAATTAATATTTCTTGAAAAAAAATTTTTTTTACAATTTTCACTAAAAATTTGTCATTTTTTTAAAAATTGTTCATAACTTCTTTATTTCGAGATTTACGACTAAAAGTTATTCTACATTATTTGTAGCATTTTTAACAAGGAACCCAACGGTAAAAGAATTTTTTTAATTTTCCCAATAGTTTTCGAGAAAATTCGGGAAAACTGTTTACAAGTTTTTCCTGATTTTCTGGAAAACTGTTGAAGATAGAAATGATTTTTTTACTGTATCTGATGCTCATTGACATTTTAAACAACTTTTATTTAAATAATTTTCTCCTCCAGCCAATAGTTTTCCCGGGAAAAAATAAAAACCGAAATAATGACAATTTTCCCATGGGTACCCCTTTGGATTTTTTGAGACAGGAAAATTTGGCTGTAACTGTTTTTTAGTGCATTTTCCAAAAAAGTTTTATTAAGCTTTTTTGAAGGATTTTAGATGATCTATTAATATAAAAAAAAGAAATTAAAATTTTTTGAAAAAAAAAAATTTTTCCAATTTTCACCAAAAATTTGTCATTTTTTCAAAAATTCTCTATAACTTCTTTATTTCGTACCAAAAAGTCCATAACTCCCTTGAAAATTGTCCAAATTTACCCAAAGTTCCACTAAATTATTAAGAAAACTTCATATTAGGTTTACAATATACCCTCTAACATACCTACATGCTTCGCCAGTTTTACGAGCTAAAACACGTTTGCCCTTGTGATTTATGTGCTCTTCACCACGAACTCTTTGATCACTGTCTCCTTCTTTATTTTCTTTGGCTTTTTTGTAGGCCAAGTATTAGTTTTTGAGCAAGAAAACGCAAATTCTAACCTCCAGTCACAAATCACAAGAATACGTCCGGCTTATAGACAAAACAATAACAAACTGACTTTTAATTCGAGTGCTTCAGCGAGATTTTACGACAAAAAGCACACACGTCCTATATCCTGTCGCACCGACTATAATTCTGTATTTGATGGAAAAACAATGGACATGTGTGTTTTTTGCAGAATTATCGAATTTTCAATTAGCTCTATCTTAGGATATTAAAAACATCATATTTTTAAACTAGATGGTGCCACCACTAGCTCAATCTCGTTGATTTTGGACATGTGCGGTTTTCGTAAAACACGCTTCAATTATATATAGAAAAGAAAAGAGAGATGGGGAGTGATTTATTCGTAAAAAAAAAGATACAAAGAAAAGTCACCTTAGCAACAAATTGAGTCCGATTGGTACTGCAGATGGTTCTTCTTATCCAGATATCGCTATTGAGCCTTCAGTTGTTTGCTTGAATGGTATTCCTTCCTGGAACAAAATTATTCACGGTGACTTTGAGTAGTTTAACATTGGGTGGGACTAAATTACCTCTCGGTAAGTACTTCCATAACAAATAAGGTTCTTTGGTTCTACCACCATAGGATTCTGACGCCAATTATTTCCTGAGAAAAGTGTTCATTTAATTAATATAGGAAAGTTGCAATTTTAAATGACTTACTTTTGGAATCGGGGGGGGGGGGGTTTGTTTTTAATTTTTGTCATTATTCATAATTTTATATATTTCATTCTTCACTCTTGCTTTTGCCTTCTTTATTCTTCATTTACATGTTCTTTTTCGGTCTTGGGTACAAAGCTATCTGGAACAGAGAGAGAGAAACAAAATTAATGAAGACTGTTTTAACATTTAACATTTGATTTACCTATCGAAATTGACGAGTTTTGAATGACTTATGCCTTATCAAATTAAGGTGAATTCTTCTAGTAAGGTAAGCCAGTCTATCTGGGGGTAATCCACGTCTATCTCAAGGTAAGTCAAGTGCATTTTAGGGTAATCCAGGTCCATCTGAAAAGAGAACTACTTCAGTATTAAGTTCCCAAAAACAAGTCGGATCACGTCCCTTTTTTATAGTCCTTAAGGTCATCTCTGGATTACTAGTCCTTGAACTGCGGGGGGAAAGGGCGTAAGGGAGTATACTGCCAAGTAACCATGACCTAAATATAAACATCAATAAAAGAGAGGAAAGAGTCGTAGGAAATCCAACAACATTACCTTTTTCTCTCTCATTGTTCCAAGTTGATCCGATAGTTTCCAAGTTAAGAGAAAATGAAGGAAATGATCTCAAAGTGTAAGTCTACCAAAATTTTTTAAGTTTCCTATCGATTTCCATGGAAATTGGGTCATAAGGAAGCATATTTAACACCTAACAAAGAGTGCATCGATGAAAATGATAAGAAAGTGGAAAAAATTGAGAGTAAAAGAAATATTGATGAAAATTGGAGAGAATCCAAGTGGAAAATCTGGGATGTTTCCCCATTTCCCCCATCGACATCCATGGAAATGGATGTAAAGGAACAGAAGTCGTCCTTGTATCAGGAAGATCATGAGACAGCAAGCCCCGGGTTAGGGAGCGATTACTACTGCTCGCACCTTCTCTGAGTACCGACGTCTTCAGTTCTCGATAGTCCCCAACTCCAGTGAAGATGCCAAGTGGCAGATCTGGCATAACTTCCCTACTTTCCCACCGATCCTCGGGGAAATTGTCTCTATGAAAAGAGAATTTAATTTGGAACAAAAAATGTGTCTATGAAAAATTACGAGAAATTGAGAAGAAAAGAGAAATATTGAAAAATGTGAGAGAGAGAGAGAATCCAAGTGGAAAATCTGGGTTGTTTCCCCATTTCCCCCACCGACATCCATGGAAATGGATATAAAGGAACAGAAGTCGTCCTTGTATCAGGAAGATCATGAGACAGCGAGCCCCGGGTTAGGGAGCGATTACGACTGCTCGCACCTTCTCTGAGTACCGACGTCTTCAGTTCTCGATAGTCCCCAACTCCAGTGAAGATGCCTAGTGGAAGATTTGGCATAACTTCCCTACTTTCCCACCGATCCTCGGGGAAATTGTCTCTATGGAAAGAGAATTTAATTTGGAACAAAAAATGTGTCTACAAAAATATCGATAAATCTAACGAGGAAGAAAGTTTCCGGGGCAAAATGGCATTCGGCCAAAATTTCCTTCATTACCAACCGATCTCCATGGAATTCGAATTATATTAAACAAATTTTTTTAATTTCATATAAAAAATACAACAATAACAATTACATTATTAATTTCTAAGTTAACATTTATTAAAGTGTAATTCCTTCATAATTTCTCTTATTTCCACACGATTTTCAAGAAAATTGGGTCCTAATTTTAAGTCCAGGGTCGTCTTCTAAACATATGGGCTACAGGTGACTACTAAGTGACCCTAAAACAAAACAAAAATTATTAATATATACGAATATTAAATTATTTAAATAATATAGAAAAGGAGTGAGGCAATTGAGGCGTGTTTTACAAAAAACACATACGTCCAAAATCCAAAGGATCCAAAAGAATTAGTTTAATAGTAATGTCGTAAATTAATCTTCACCTCCACTACTATTATCATCTTCTTCTTCATTAATGTCCATGTTATCAGGGTAAGTATTATCCAGAATACATTCATAGCAGTTTTTATTAGCTAAAAGACGTAGTAACGGTAACAGTGATCATAAATTCTCAGCTTTATTTGAAGCAAACGGAAGAGGTTCCTCGTAAAGCCTTTCCAGTAATTGGACGTTGGGCCACTGTCTGAATCTGGCTTTGGAGTTTTTAGGAAAAAGTTGCAGGTCGCAGTTTTTATATCAAAAAAATCGTATTGCTTCGTTTTTATCAAATTAAATTGGTTAGGTTTCATTCTGGCATTTAAAATTATATTATCCCAATCCTCGTGGTCTCTCGGCTCTCTCCAGGCGTCTTTTCTTTTTCTCTATATCAGGGCAAAAAAGGAATGACCCCTCATTGGAATTAGAGGTTTTTCCTGATTTTCTGGAAAATTATTGAAGAGAGAAATGATTTTTTTATTGCATCTGATGCTCATTGACATTTCAAACAACTTTTATTAAAACAATTTTCTCTTCCAGTCAATAGTTTTCCCAAAAAAAAATAAAAACTTAAATAATGACAATTTTCCCATGGGTACCCCTTAGGATTTTTTGAGACAGGGAAATTTGGCTATTACTTTTTTTCGGAGCATTTTCCAAAAAAGTTTTATTAAGCTTTTTTGAAGGATTTTAGATATTCTATCGATCTACCGAAAAAAAATAATTTTTTTCAAAATTTTTTTTTTTTCTAAATTTTCACCAAAAATTTGTCATTTTTTCAAAAATTGTCCATAACTTCTTTATTTCGAGATTTACGACTAAAAGTTATTCTACATTATTTGTAGCATTTTTAACAAGGAACCCAACGGTAAAAGAATTTTTTTAATTTTCCCAATAGTTTTCGAGAAAATTCGGGAAAACTGTTTACAAGTTTTTCCCAATTTTCTGGAAAATTATTGAAGAGAGAAATGATTTTTTTGTTGCATCTGATGCGCATTGAAATTCCAAACAACTTTTATTAAAACAATTTTCTCCTCCAGCCAACAGTTTTTCCGGAAAAAAATAAAAACTTAAATAATGACAATTTTCCCATGGGTACCCCTTTGGATTTTTTGAGACAGGCAAATTTGGCTGTAACTTTTTTTTAGTGCATTTTCCAAAAAAGTTTTATTAAGCTTTTTTGAAGGATTTTAGATGGTCTATTAATATAAAAAAAGAAATAAAAATTATTTCAAAATTTTTTTTTTCCAATTTCCACCAAAAATTTGTCATTTTTTCAAAAATTGTCCATAATTTCTTTATTTCGAGATTTACGACTAAAAGTTATTCTACATTATTTGTAGCATTTTTAACAAGGAACCCAACGGTAAAAGAATTTTTTAAATTTTCCCAATATTTTTAGAGAAAATTCAGGAAAACTACTTAGCGGTTTTTCCTGATTTTCTGGAAAACTATTGAAGATAATAATAATTTTTTTATTGCATCTGATGCTCATTGACATTTCAAACAACTTTTATTAAAACAATTTTCTCCTCCAGCCAATAGTTTTCCCGGGAAAAAATAAAAACCGAAATAATGACAATTTTCCCATGGGTACCCCTTAGGATTTTTTGAGACAGGAAAATTTGGCTGTAACTTTTTTTTAGTGCATTTTCCAAAAAAGTTTTATTAAGCTTTTTTGAAGGATTTTAGATGGTCTATTAATATAAAAAAAGAAATTAAAATTTTTTGAAAAAAAATTTTTTTTCCAATTTTCACCAAAAATTTGTCATTTTTTGAAAAATTGTCTATAACTTCTTTATTTCGTACCAAAAAGTCCATAACTCCCTTGAAAATTGTCCAAATTTACCCAAAGTTCCACTAAATTATTAAGAAAACTTCATATTAAGTTTATAAAGATATTTTAAGTTGATACTTTAATTGGAAAATTTTTTACAGGCTGTCAAAGTTAAATGTTGGATTTTTCTCCATTTTTTTGGACCTTTAGTACAAAAAAGTCCTTAACTCCCTTAAAAATTGTCCAAATTTACCCAAAGTTCCACTAAATTATTTATAATATATATATTATAGACTATAATGCTGTATTTGGTGGAAAAACAATGGACATGTGTGTTTTTTGCAGAATTATCGAATTTTCAATTAGCTCTATCTTAGGATATTAAAAACATCATATTTTTAAACTAGATGGTGCCATCACCACTAGCTCAATTTCGTTGCTTTTGAACATGTGCGGTTTTCGTAAAACACGCCTCAATTATATATAGAAAAGAAAAGAGAGATGGGGAGTGATTTATTTGTAAAAAAAAAAGACACAAAGAAAAGTCACCTTTGCAACAAATTGAGCTGCTACTGCAGATGGTTCTTCATATCCAGATATCGCTATTGAGCCTTCAGTTGTTTGCTTGAATGGTATTCCTTCCTGGAACAAAATTATTCATGGTGACTTTGAGTAGTTTAACATTGGGTGGGACTAAATTACCTCTCGGTAAGTAATTCCATAACAGATAAGGTTCTTTGGTTCTACCACCATAGGATTCTGACGCCAATTATTTCCTGAGAAAAGTGTTCATTTAATTAATATAGGAAAGTTGCAATTTTAAATGACTTACTTTTGGAAGCGGGGGGGGGGGGGGGTTTTTTGTTTTTAATTTTTGTCATTATTTATAATTTTATATATTTCATTCTTCACTCTTGCTTTTGCCTTCTTTATCCTTCATTGACATGTTCTTTTTCGGTCTTGGGTACAAAGCTATCTGGAACAGAGAGAGAAACAAAATTAATGAAGACTGTTTTAACATTTAACATTTGATTTACCTATCAAAATTGACGAGTTTTGAATGACTTATGCCTTATCAAATTAAGGTGAATTCATCTAGTAAGGTAAGCCAGTCCATCTGGGGCTAATCCACGTCTATCCCAAGGTAAGTCAAGTGCATTTTAGGGTAATCCAGGTCCATCTGAAAAGAGAACTACTTCAGTATTAAGTTCCCAAAAACAAGTCGGATCACGTCCCTTTTTTATAGTCCTTAAGGTCATCTCTGGATTACTAGTCCTTGAACTGCGGGCGGAAGGGGCGTAAGGGAGTATACTGCCAAGTAACCATGACCTAAATATAAACATCAATAAAAGAGAGGAAAGAGTCGTAGGAAATCCAACAACATTACCTTTTTCTCTCTCATTGTTCCAAGTTGATCCGATAGTTTCCAAGTTAAGAGAAAATGAAGGAAATGATCTCAAAGTGTAAGTCTTTCATATTTTTTTAAATTTCCTATCGATTTCCATGGAAATTGGGTCATAAGGAAGCGTATTTAACACCTAACAAAGAGTGTATCGATGAAAATGATAAGAAAGTGGAAAAAATTGAGAGTAAAAGAAATATTGATGAAAATTGGAGAGAATCCAAGTGGAAAATCTGGGATGTTTCCCCATTTCCCCCATCGACATCCATGGAAATGGATATAAAGGAACAGAAGTCGTCCTTGTATCAGGAAGATCATGAGACAGCAAGCCCCGGGTTAGGGAGCGATTACGACTGCTCGCACCTTCTCTGAGTACCGACGTCTTCAGTTCTCGATAGTCCCCAACTCCAGTGAAGATGCCTAGTGGAAGTTTTGGCATAACTTCCCTATTTTCCCACCGATCCTCGGGGAAATTGTCTCTATGGAAAGAGAATTTAATTTGGAACAAAAAATGTGTCTATGAAAAATTACGAGAAATTGAGAGGAAAAGAGAAATATTAAGAAATGTGAGAAAGAAAGAGAATCCAAGTGGAAAATCTGGGATGTTTCCCCGTTTCCCCCATCGACATCCATGGAAATGGTTGTAAAGGAACAGAAGTCGTCCTTGTATCAGGAAGATCATGAGACAGCAAGCCCCGGGTTAGGGAGCGATTACGACTGCTCGCACCTTCTCTGAGTACCGACGTCTTCAGTTCTCGATAGTCCCCACCTCCAGTGAAGATGCCAAGTGGAAGATTTGGCATAACTTCCCTACTTTTCCACCGATCCTCGGGGAAATTGTCTCTATGGAAAGAGAATTTAATTTGGAACAAAAAATGTGTCTATGAAAAATTAGGAGGAATTGAGAGGAAAAGAGAAATATTAAGAAATGTGAGAGAGAGAGAGAGAATCCAAGTGGAAAATCTGGGATATTTCCCCATTTCCCCCATCGACATCCATGGAAATGGTTGTAAAGGAACAGAAGTCGTCCTTGTTTCAGGAAGATCATGAGACAGCAAGCCCCGGGTTAGGGAGCGATTACTACTGCTCGCACCTTCTCTGAGTATCGACGTCTTCAGTTCTCGATAGTCCCCACTTCCAGTGAAGATGCCAAGTGGAAGATCTGGCATAACTTCCCTACTTTCCCACCGATCCTCGGGGAAATTGTGTCTATGGAAAGAGAATTTAATTTGGAACAAAAAATGTGTCTATGAAAAATTACGAGAAATTGAGAGGAAAAGAGAAATATTGAAAAATGTGAGAGAGAGAGAATCCAAGTGGAAAATCTGGGATGTTTCCCCATTTCCCCCATCGACAGCCATGGAAATGGATGTAAAGGAACAGAAGTCGTCCTTGTATCAGGAAGATCATGAGACAGCAAGCCCCGGGTTAGGGAGCGTTTACGACTGCTCGCACCTTCTCTGAGTATCGACGTCTTCAGTTCTCGATAGTCCCCACTTCCAGTGAAGATGCCAAGTGGAAGATCTGGCATAACTTCCCTACTTTTCCACCGATCCTCGGGGAAATTGTCTCTATGGAAAGAGAATTTCATTTGGAACAAAAAATGTATCTACAAAAATATCGATAAATTTAACGAGGAAGAAAGTTTCCGGGGCAAAGTGGCATTCGGCCAAAATTTCCTTCATTACCAACCGATCTCCATGGAATTCGAATTACAATAAAGAAAAATTTTTAATTTCAAATAAAACATACAACAATAACAATTTACATTAATACATTATTAATTCCTTCATGGTTTCTCTTATTTCCAAACGATTTTCGTGATAATTGGGTCCTAATTCCAGGAGTCCAGCGTGGTCTTCTAAACATGGGGGGGGCATCTGCACTAGTTACCCTAAAATAAAAAAAAACAATATAAGTCAATACTCATTTTAAATTATTTAATTAATTAAAAGATATAGAAAAAAATGATAATTTCATACATACAAGGGGTCTCACTTAAGATGCACCCAAACCAATATCTTGCTTGTGGAGGCTGTATGGTCACATTTAAGATACTATTTGAGATCTGTTGAACTATATTGAATCCTGCTTACCCAAGATACTTAACTTCCTATTTTAATAAATGAATTGGTTGCAGGATGGGTCAATAAAATAAGACATTTTAATTTTTCTAATTAATTTTTTGAACCAAACCACTGACTCAATGCAAATTTTCAAGATTCACAGTTCGATCAATAATTATTGTTCTTTTGTGGCGTGGCCCTCCGGGTCTCCAGATCTTACACCTCTGGATTTTTTTCGGTGAGCGGGGGTGCTATCAAAAATGACGTTTATAAATATATTTAAAAAAAAATTAGATAAGAAGGTATAAGACAAACGTGCGAATATATTTCTAGGCAAGAATTAGGACAAGTGGAAACTGGGAAAATTTAAGAAAAGTGCGTTAGAAATTATGGTGGTTTGCTTTAGTTTTTCTTTTATAGTGGCACCTTAATAAAAAAAAATGTCTTATTTTAATGACACACCTTGTATCAATATATTTATTACGATATATTTGTACATCCTTCATTAAACAACCAAGATATTGGATTGTATCCATCTTAAAAGGGACACCCTGTATATGACTGTCTCTCTAACATATCACAGAGGGAGGGAAGATAAATTGATGCTGTATCACTCACATTAACCTAACCATTCCAGAAAAACTCAATTTCCAGAAGATCCAGAAAGAAATAAATAAATCAGAGCAAGATAGATATAAAAAGGTCCAAAAAATTAGGTCTCATATATACATGACTGTTTTTTTTACATATCACAGAGAGAGATGGGATAAATTGATGCTGTGTCACTCACATTAACCCAACCATTCTAGAAAAACACAATTTCCAGAAGATCCAGAAAGAAACAAATAAATTAGAGCAAGATAGATATAAAAAGGTCCAAAAAATTGGGTCTCATATATACATGACTGTTTTTTTCACATATCACAAAGGGAGATGTAATAAATTGATACTGTGTCACTCACATTAACTTAACCATTCCAGAAAAACACAATTTCCAGAAGATCCAGAAAGAAATAAATAAATCAGAGCAAGATAGATATAAAAAGGTCCAAAAAATTAGGTCTCATATATACATGACTGTTTTTTTCACATATCACAAAGGGAGATGTGATAAATTGATACTGTGTCACTCACATTAACCCAACCATTCCAGAAAAACACAATTTCCAGAAGATCTAGAAAGAAATAAATAAATCAGAGCAAGATAGATATAAAAAGGTCCAAAAAATTAGGTCTCATTTATACATGACTGTTTCTTTCACATATCACAGAGGGAGATGGGATAAATTGATGCTGTGTCACTCACATTAACCCAACCATTCCAGAAAAACTCAATTTCCAGAAGATCCAGAAAGAAATAAATAAATCAGAGCAAGATAGATATAAAAAGGTCAAAAAATTAGGTTTCATATATACATGACTGTTTTTTTCACATATCACAGAGGGAGATGGGATAAATTGATGCTGTGTCACTCACATTGACTCAACCATTCCAGAAAAACACAATTTCCAGAAGATCTAGAAAAAATAAATAAATTAGAGCAAGATAGATATAAAAAGGTCAAAAAATTAGGTTTCATATATACATGACTGTTTTTTTCACATATCACAGAGGGAGATGGGATAAATTGATGCTGTGTCACTCACATTAACCCAACCATTCCAGAAAAACACAATTTCCAGAAGATCTAGAAAGAAATAAATAAATCAGAGCAAGATAGATATAAAAAGGTCCAAAAAATTAGGTCTCATATATACATGACTGTTTCTTTCACATATCACAGAGAGAGATGGGATAAATTGATGCTGTGTCACTCACATTAACTCAACCATTCCAGAAAAACACAATTTCTAGAAGATCCAGAAAGAAATAAATAAATCAGAGCAAGATAGATTTAAAAAGGTCCAAAAAATTAGGTGTCATATATACATGCCTGTTTCTTTCACATATCACAGAGAGAGATGGGATAAATTGATGCTGTCTCACTCACATTAACCCAACCATTCCAGAAAAACTCAATTTCCAGAAGATCCAGAGAGAAATAAATAAATCAGAGCAAGATAGATATAAAAAGGTTCAAAAAATTAGGTCTCATATATTCATGACTGTTTCTTTCACATATCACAGAGGGAGATGTGACAAATTGATGCTGTGTCACTCACATTAATCCAACCATTCCAGGAAAACTCGATTTCCAGAAAATCTAGAAAGAAATAAATAAATCAGAGCAAGATAGATATAAAAAGGTCCAAAAAATTAGGTCTCATATATACATGACTGTTTTTTTTACATATCACAGAGAGAGATGGGATAAATTGATGCTGTGTCACTCACATTAACCCAACCATTCCAGAAAAACACAATTTCCAGAAGATCCAGAAAGAAATAAACAAATCAGAGCAAGATAGATATAAAAAGGTCCAAAAAATTAGGTCTTATATATTTATGACTGTTTTTTTCACATATCACAGAGAGAGATGTGATAAATTGATGCTGTGTCACTCACATTAACCCAACCATTACAGAAAAACGCAATTTCCAGAAGATCCAGAAAGAAATAAATAAATTAGAGCAATATAGATATAAACAGGTCCAAAAAATTAGGTCTCATATATACGTGACTGTTTTTTTCATATATCACAGAGGCAGATGGGATAAATTGATGCTGTGTCACTCACATTAATCCAACCATTCCAGGAAAACTCAATTTCCAGAAGATCCAGAGAGAAATAAATAAATCAGAGCAAGATAGATATAAAAAGTCCAAAAAAAATTAGGTTTCATATATACATGACTGTTTTTTTCACATATCACAGAGGGAGATGTGATAAATTGATGCTGTGTCACTCGCATTAACCCAACTATTCCAGAAAAACACAATTTCCAGAAGATCCAGAAAGAAATAAATAAATCAGAGCAAGATAGATATAAAAAGGTCCAAAAAATTAGGTCTCATATATACATGACTGTTTCTTTCACATATCACAGCGGGAGATGGGATAAATTGATGCTGTGGCACTCACATTAACCCAATTATTCCAGAAAAACACAATTTCCAGAAGATCCAGAAAGAAATAAACAAATCAGAGCAAGATAGATATAAAAAGGTCCAAAAAATTAGGTCTTATATATTTATGACTGTTTTTTTCACATATCACAGAGAGAGATGTGATAAATTGATGCTGTGTCACTCACATTAACCCAACCATTACAGAAAAACGCAATTTCCAGAAGATCCAGAAAGAAATAAATAAATTAGAGCAATATAGATATAAACAGGTCCAAAAAATTAGGTCTCATATATACGTGACTGTTTTTTTCATATATCACAGAGGCAGATGGGATAAATTGATGCTGTGTCACTCACATTAATCCAACCATTCCAGGAAAACTCAATTTCCAGAAGATCCAGAGAGAAATAAATAAATCAGAGCAAGATAGATATAAAAAGTCCAAAAAAAATTAGGTTTCATATATACATGACTGTTTTTTTCACATATCACAGAGGGAGATGTGATAAATTGATGCTGTGTCACTCGCATTAACCCAACTATTCCAGAAAAACACAATTTCCAGAAGATCCAGAAAGAAATAAATAAATCAGAGCAAGATAGATATAAAAAGGTCCAAAAAATTGGGTCTCATATATACATGACTGTTTTTTTCACATATCACAGAGGAGTGGGATAAATTGATAGGATTATACTGATACTGTCAGGAAAATATATTTTCCAGAGGTTCTAGGCCGTAATAAATAAAGGGATAACATATAAAAAAATTGCAAAAGTTCAATTTTTATATTTATATTTAAAAATTTTTCATTAGAAGACGGTCGTTACTTACTTCCATTAACCACCAGCATAATATGGTATTTTAAAGTCAATTTCCAAGTATAATCCAAGAGTCCTCGTTACTACAGAACCTGGAATCTCTGGACACCTGGAAGAGAAACATCACTATGACCAAAGAACAACAGGATTGGATTAAGGACTAATTTACCTTCATAACTAAGGCGGATTGTGCTTTGGTGTGTCAAACTATTACCGTGGGTCTTCTATTGGGATTGGGACGTCACTTGCCTAAAAAAATACAATGCAGAGTTCAATCAATCCATTTAGAAAGTATCCAGATTTAATTGACTCACCTTTAGGTCGTAAAGGGAATTCAATCCAGGTAGGGAACACGTAGACACCGGGAACCATCTGAAAAGAGAACTACTTCAGTAATAATTCCCCCAGGGGAGGGAGGGGGATGAAGGTGATTTTTGGATCCAGACCATCTGGCACAGGTCCTCTTCGGTCTCCACTTGGTTTCATGGTCCTTCAGGATTAGCTCTGAAATTCTGATAAAAAAAAACAAAAGATATAGTGACATGTTAGGGGGGGGGGGACAGAAGGGGACTAGGGCTTACCTCATACTCTTGAGCAGTTGATGATTTATTTGTTTTTATTTGTTATATGAGTCCCCCACTGTGACGTCAATTATTTTCTGGAAAAAAGCGTTTAAGGTTCATTTAACTTGTATAGACAAAGAGCAGCTTTAAATCGCTTACTTTTTTTAAAGTAATCCAAGGCGGTCCAGGTAGGGAGTCGTAGAAATCGGGAAGCCCCTGGAACAAAAGAGGAAAACACGCAGGCATTAATAAGTTCAGTGGGAAAACAAGTGGTGAAAGTCGTCCCTCTGATCCGGACCTCCTCCTGGTAGGTCGGGATCTTTTGAGGGATTTCCTTCAACCGGTCCTGGATCGAGGAGGGTGACCTTGGATCTGGTTCTGGTCTCTGCTTGGAACACTTATCACTGAGTGTACGAGACGTACGCGGTACGCGATATACGAATACGTCGCGATATACGATTTTTTTTTTGTATTTATTTATATATATTGTATTAATTGGTTTTAATGGGACACCCTGATTTGTATTATATATATTTATATATCGGTTATTTATTAAGTTATTGGTTATATGGTTTTATTTATGGGTTGGTTTGGTTTTAAGTTTTGAGGAAGACAGAACTTCCGAACCGGACACGCCTAAGACCTCCCTAGCACACAAAAGGTTGATAGAGGCTTTCCTATCCTCTGTCTTTTGCTCAACTTTAGGTATTAATTAAAAATAGAGACTTTCCTATTCTCTGTATAATTTTGAACTTTAGAGGTTAATGAGAAGTGTAGAGATTAATTATTAGTTTTTTCTTGCATTAGAATTAATGAAATTTTACTTTGAAATAATGAAAATTAACGAGTTTTAATTAGAAAATAGAGAATCGAGATACGCATTAAGATTACCTAATGATTTTTTTCAGTTTTAATAAAAAAGAGAAAATTAAAAAAAAAAAGAAAAGAGCGTTAAAGTTTTATCTTTAATAAAAGAAATAGAGACTTTCTCAAGAAATAAAGAAATTCCTGATTCAAAGAGGCATTTCCACCTCAGACTCCTCAGGAACACCCTCTAACTTATCTAATGAAAAATGGTTTGCAATTTGGCTTCGTAAAGGTTCATTTTCCCATTGGTTTTTCACACGCGTATGCAACAACAAAAAAAACACAATTTTTTGATTTATTAATTTTTTTTTTAAACTGAAAATTGATTTAATTTAATTGACTGATTTAAAATACATAAATGAATTCCACCCAAACACGAGACAACAATAAAATACAATACAATAAAGCAAGACTCCCATATAAGACCGAGAAAACACGACGGAATCAAACGACGACCACGACCCGACCGTAACCGAACAAACCCGACGCACTGATTGTCATTTGTCACTTGTCACTCGCGAACTGACCCGATGAAGTCCGACCTGAAACCCGAAAAGAAACGAAGATCGACGCCGGGCGACGACGTTTCCGGCGGATCTTCTTCACGACCAACGACAACCTCCGCGCAACGAGATCCGACGCGACGACGAAGAAGATCACGGACGCTGATCGACGGATTTCAGCGGATCTTGCAGGGGAGATCGACGTCGAACGGCGAACGGGTTTCGACGGATCTCCATCATCATCAGGAAAAAACCGATCGTGAGTGAGTGTGGGAGATCGACGCCGGCGACGGATCCAGCGGATCACGCTCCACAAACGAGGAAGTTGGGCGGGAGTTACCAATAAGAGTGAAGTGAACAAGTGAAAGAGGAACGATGGAGTTCCAGAGGAGACTCCGTTGTGTGGAACAATGATGGAAAAAGCTTTTCCAAAGAACATATAACGAACAATACCCAAAATAAAATAAGTACCAGAGGTACTGTAATGGATGGTTCTCTCAATTAAAGAAATGGAATTGTGGCCAAATCAGTGGCTTTCAGACACAACTGAAGGAACCTGGGGACCTAGATCCTGGATTGGAACCTCTGGACCTGAAAGAGAAAACCTGAAAGAGAAACCTGAAAGAGAGGTACATGTCCTTGGGTCTCCGACGACAATAAAAAACTGAAAGAAATTACATGATTAGTAAATGTGTGTTTGGATGGATGGATCTTTCCCATATATAATTTTCCTTTACTCTTAAACAAAACAAATAAATTACAGTTAATAATTGACAGCGTATGAACCATTACGAACAACCAAACGCAAACGGAGTCCGACCTGAAGGGCTCCGGACTCCCAGCAACGATGGAGGATTTTTGGCACTCCAGTTCCTAAAAGACATCACTGCTTCCCCCATCAACGACGTCACCAAAAAGCACGAAAATCACCCCTTAGTATTGAATTATCACCATAAAACCTTATGCTGAAGACCAAGGGACTAAAGGGGGATAATTATTACATTGAAAATAATAAATTAATTTAAAATTGACGATAAAGCCCTTCAGTGTTACATTACCACCATAAAAACTCATGCTGATAACTAAGGGACTGAAGGGGGTTGGAGACAAAAAAAAACAAAAGAAACCTTCTTGGTGACGCCCCGGAGGAAAATTTGGCACCCCCGGCATGACTTAGGGGGGGTTTTGGCACCCCTAAGCATGGAAATGTATATAACATGCAACAATACATAAGCAAAAGCGACGAGGCAAACCACGAGAAAACAACCCGGATTTTTCTCATGTTTTACCCCGTGTGTGTGTGTAAAAGGGACAGCTGAAAGAGAAGGTGACGGGGAGGGCTTTTACAGGGTGTCCCGGGGGAGGCTGCTCACACGGACAACGACAGGGAGGGCAAATGTGTGTGTGCGTGCATATACCTTTTGTTTCTTTAAGTCAAAGTGACTTAAAGTCTCTTTATTGAGTCTGAAGGACTCTTAAAGTTTGAAAATCTTTGAGAGAATAGAGAATTCAAGGTCGGCAAAAGAGCCGACAATGAACCCGGGGGTCAAAGTCAAACAAACGCCTGGCTTTGGATTAGGAATTCCCGTCAAAACCCGAATTCGGTGACGTACTGAAAAGTACGCCGCCGGACTCGGTTTCCGACGGCGAATTTTGGCGATTTTCAAACTCATGCTTAGTAATAAAATGGCTTACTTGTATGACCTCTAGTTGATACCTGAAACAAAAGAAAACGACACATTAGTTATAAAATAAATGAATAATTTGTCAAGGGCGGGCAACAGTCAAGGAACCCAAATCAGATGGGTGGGTTAAAAAGGCAATAACTCAGAAACTACTTGACTCAGAAAAATTTATAATATATCAAATTGTTCCTCAGAAACCTGTCCTGCTTAAAATGAAACATTCACTTCAGTGCCTCAAAGAATATCACAGTTATCCTCAAAAGACTAAGTTTAGTACAAAAAATTCCCTCAAAAAACAAATATTGCTCTAGCTCAGAAAATTTTCTATTGAGAACTAAAAAGTTTTACACGAAATTTATCTGCAAAATGCTTTATATAATATACTGAAAAAATGATTAAAATATCTCAAATAGTTTGGAAGTTACAAGAGAAAGTGTCCAAGAATAAAAAATTGTAAAAATTCAAGGAACACAAATCAGATGGGTGAGTAAAAGTGCTTCTAACTCAAAAACTATTTGACTCAGAAAAATGTATAATACACCAAATTGTTCCTCAGAAACCTGTTCTCCTTAAAGTGAAACATTCACTTCAGTGCCTCAAAGAATATCACAGTTATCCTCAAAAGACTAAATTTAGTACAAAAAATTCCCTCAAAAAACAAATATTGCTCTAGCTCAGAAAATTTTCTATTGAGAACTAAAAAGTTTTACACGAAATTTATCTGCAAAATGCTTTATATAATATACTGAAAAAATGATTAAAATATCTCAAATAGTTTGGAAGTTACAAGAGAAAGTGTCCAATAATAAAAAATTGTAAAAAGTCAAGGAACACAAATCAGATGGGTGAGTAAAAGTGCTTCTAACTCAAAAACTATTTGACTCAGAAAAATGTATAATATACTAAATTGTTCTTCAGAAAACTGCCCTCCTTTGAGCGCAACCTCCATTTCGGTGCCTCAAAGAGTGCCAAAGTTATCCTCAAGAAACCAGATTAAGTACAAAAAAAAATCCCTCAAAAAACAAAATTACTCTAACTAAGAAAATTTTCAATTAAAAAATAAGTGGTTCAATGCAAAATCCATCTGAAGAATGCCTTTGATAACATGGTGAAATAACTATAAAAATATCTGGAATAGTTAGGGAAATATGAGAGAAAATGTCTGAAGGTGAAAAATTCTAAAGAGTCCAGGAACCCAAATCAGGTAGGTGGGTAAAAGAGGCAATAACTCAAAAACTATTTGACTCAGAAAAATGTATAATATACTAAATTGTTCTTCAGAAAACTGCCCTCCTTTGAGCGCAACCTCCATTTCGGTGCCTCAAAGAGTGCCAAAGTTATCCTCAAGAAACCAGATTAAGTACAAAAAAAATCCCTCAAAAACCAAAATTACTGTAACTCAGAAAATTTTTGATTGAGAAATAAGTGGTTCGACGTAAAATCTATCTGAAGAATGCCTTTGATAATATGGTGAAATAACTATAAAAATATCTGGAATAGTTAGGGAATTATAAGAGGAAATGTCTAAAGGTGAAAAATTCTAAAGAGTCCAGGAACCCAAATCAGGTAGGTGGGTAAAAGTGCTTCTAGCTCAGAAACTACTTGACTCAGAAAAATGTATAATATATCAAACTATTCCCCAGAAATCTGTCCTCCTTAGAACGAAAATTTTATTTCAGTACTTCAAAGAGCATCGAAGTTATCCTCAAAAGACTAAGTTTAGTATAAAAAATTCACTCAACAACAAATATTGCTCTGGCTCAGAAAATTTTTTATTGAGAACAAAATAATTTTACACAAAATTCATCTGCAGAGTTCCGGCTTTAATATAGTAAAAGATTTACTAAAATACCTTAATTAGTTTGGAAATTACAAGAGAAAATGTCTAAAGATAAAAAAATCGTAAAAAGTCAAGGAACCCAAATCAGGTAGGTGGGTAAAAGTGCTTCTAACTCAGAAACTATTTGACTCAGAAAAATGTATAATATATCAAACTATTCCCCAGAAATCTGCCCACCTTTGAGTGTGAATTTTACTTCAGTACCTCAAATAACTTCAAAGTTATCCTCAAAAAACTATGTTTAGTACAAATAATTCCTTCAAAAACAAAAATCTCCCTAACTCAGAAAGTTCTTGGCCTCCAAGGGTCGTTCATACACCAAAATATTCAGCAAAAAACAGAGCAACTTTTAGAGAAACCCCTAAGTAAAATACCCTGAAAAGATTTAAATTCCCAGCCCCCAAAAATCATGCATTCCTTTACTACCCCACTGACCTTACAACCCTCGCGCTTTCCCTATTGTTTTCTATATCGATATCTTACCACCTCTCTCTCTCTCTCCCAAGCCTGTGAAACGTGACAGACACATGACTTAGCAACAGTGTTGCCAGCTGTACTATTATAATAATATGTGTACTATTATTAAAGTACTATGTACTATTCAAACCGCTAGTAGTACGCCTAAAATCTTTAAAAATGTATCTCATTGTATCTTATGCCCAACGAAAAATGTACTATATTTGTACTATTATGGCCTAACATATCTAAGTGGCAACACCGCTAAGCGAAGTGACGCCGTGACCTCACACCATTCACACGCCTTGTTACGATAATCTCAATGGAGGACGTATACGTATATACGACGCGAAATTAGTGGATTATTTAATAGTGAAATTTGGCCAAAAAACCCTTAGAAGATGCGTTAATAGGGTGGAAAAGGGTTGGAGAACAACCTGAGGTAGTTTAGTCACCTATAAATGGTAAGATCTATAATTTATATAACTAATTAGCATTCAAGGTCATAGACACAAAGAAAAACTCAGTTTATAGGAGGTATGTTATATACAAACATAAATAACTCTCGTTCTATCGGTTGTATCAAAAAAATCATAGGGGGCTTTATTGTAGACCTCAATGCCCTCTACAAAATTGCTCCTATACATTTTTATCATAAAACTAATGGTTTCTGAGATATTTGGCTTTAAATGATTATCTCCTTGTCTCTCGGTAGGGCACCCCTTAAACTAAGTAGCATGCCCTGGGAACTGACCCTGCAGCACCTTATAGGGGACTGGTGGTGTGTGCCATGTCCGAGAATCATCAGGTGGCCCTGTTTAATGACCCATAAACCAACAAACTGGAGGACAAAGATTGAATTTTATTATCGAACATGTAAGTTTCATTAATATTTTTTCGCCACCTTTGTGTGCTAATAACTCGGAAACTATTTGGCTCAGAAAAATTTATTGTATATCAAATTGTGCTGTAGAAAACTGGCTTCCTGTGAGTGAAAACCTCACTTGAATACCTTGAAGAATGTCAAAGTTATTCTCAAAAAACTAAGTTTAGTACCAAAAATTCCCTCAAAAACAAAAGTTGCTCTAACCTAGAAAATTTTTAGTAAAGAACTAAATAGTTTCTGGGAAAATTCATCTGCAAAATGCCTCCTGTAATATGGTGAAAGAATTGTAAAAATATCTGGGATAGTTGGGAAGTTATAAGAGAAAATGTTTGACGTTGAAACATTGTCAAAAATTCAAGATCCTCAAATCAGGTGGGTGGGTAAAAGTGCGGATATCTCGGAAACTATTTGGCTCAGAAAAATTTATTGTATATCAAATTGTGCTGTAGAAAACTGGCTTCCTGTGAGTGAAAACCTCACTTGAATACCTTGAAGAATGTCAAAGTTATTCTCAAAAAACTAAGTTTAGTACCAAAAATTCCCTCAAAAACAAAAGTTGCTCTAACCTAGAAAATTTTTAGTAAAGAACTAAATAGTTTCAGGGAAAATTTATCTGCAAAATGCCTCCTATAATATGGTGAAAGAATTGTAAAAATATCTGGGATAGTTTGGAAGTTATAAGAGAAAATGTCTGACGGGGAAACATTGTAAAAAGTCAAGATCCACAAATCAGGTGGGTGGGTAAAAGTGCGGATAACTCAGAAACTATTTGGCTCAGAAAAAATTATTGTATATCAAATTGTTCCTTGGGACACTGCCCTCCTTTGAGTGTAAATTTCACTTGAATGCCTCAAAAATTGCCCAAGTTATCTTCAAAAAATGAAATTGACACCAAAGTTACCCTAACTCGGCCAATTTTACACTTCAAAACCATTTTTTTTGCACAGAGTGCCCCCTACCTAGGCTGCAATAAAAGAATTACAAAAACATCTTAAATAATTAAGGAGTTGCGAGGGAAAGTGTCTTAGAGGGATCAAAAATTATGAAGTTTACCGAGTGGATATAAATGGGTCTAACTCGGTAAGTATTAGACTCAGAAAAATGTATGATATATCGAATTGTTCCTTGGAAAACTCTTCTGCTTTTAGTGAAAGAGGTCAATTGAGTACCTCAACAAATTCCTCAAAAAACTCAACTTCCTGAACCAGACTCTTGTAAACCAACCAATAGGGACAGTAGCATAAGGGGGTTCAACTTGCCACTGAAATTCACCAACTGGTGACCAAGAAATCACCCTATAGAGACCTTCAGGAATCAAAAGGATGCAGTTGACGCAGTTTTGTAAGTAGTAGCACTGTAAGCTAGTAAAAAATATGTTCAGGGACCTTAAGTCTGGTGAATGGGTAAAAGTGGTGATAGCTCAGAAACTGTTGGACTCAGAAAAATTTATCATATATCAAAATGTTCCTTGTTAAACACTGCTCCTTTCAGTGAAAGTTTCATTTGAGTAGCTCGAAGAGTGTCCAAGATATTCCCAAAAAAGTCTTCGTCGGAAAAAAGTCACAAAACCTCAAATCAGGTGGGTGGGTGAAAGTGCCAATAACTCGGAAACTATTTGACTCAGAAAAATGTATAATATATCAAAACGTTTGCCATTAAACACTCTTACTTTGGGTAATACATTTATTTAAATATTTTGAGAAATTATTAAGATATTCGCAAAACAATAGAAGTTGAACAAAAATATTAGCGCATCACAAAAATCGCTTTGGAACAGTCAATTTTTATGCTAAAAAAACAATTTTCATATAAAATCAAACTACAAAATGCCCTTTATTATGCTCTAAAACAACCAGCGAAATAACTCAAGTATTTTGGAAATTATACAAATTTGAAAAAAGGACGATTCCTCACCTTTTCAAGGTATATTCCGCCGCCTTATCGTCTACTTCTCAGGTCCATCTTCTGTCCACGTCCTGAGGACTTTGCCCCCGTAGAGACAAGCCCCCAGGGAAGAGACTATAACGCCAACCGGATCTGCTACCCCCTCTTTTGGCATCATTGGTACACACTCTATGCCTGAAAAGAAAGAGGGAAAGCATAGATATTAGAAAAAGATCAAATTTTGATTTTTTCTTTTCGTCGAAAGTGCATTTATTTAGTCCCTATTTCGAGAAGGTATAATCTAACCTCAAAAATTGGATTTTATATAGAAATCAATGGAAATGTTCATAAAAGGGCGAAGGGGTTTTTTTTTTGTAAAAAGTGAGGAATATTTTCTTCTACCGGTCAGATTTGCTTCGTTTTGGTCCTAAAATGTTCCAAATGAAATTCTACAATTTTGAAGGTATCATTTATTGAAATCGGATGAGTGGAACTGATTTTATCAGGAAAATTGTATGGATCCTCTAAATGAGCCCCATTTTTTGGTAAAAGGTCGAGAATATTCCCTTCTTATCGTCAGATTTCTTTGGTTCTGGTATTAAAAGATTCTAAATAATATTTTGAAGCTTTTAAGACATAAATCATGAAAATCGGAACAGTAGAAGTGACTTTATTTGAAAATTTGTGAAAATTCTTTAGTTGAGGTTCAATTTTTGTAAAAAATTGAAAATATTCTCTTCTGATTATCAGATTACTTTGGTTCTTGTCTTAAAAGATTCTAAATATTATTTTGAAGCTTTTAAGGCATAAATCATGAAAATCGGAACAGTAGAAGTGACTTTATTTGAAAATTTGTGAAAATTCTTTAGTCGAGACTCAATTTTTACAAAAAATTGAAAATATTCTCTTCTGATCATCAGATCTCTTTGGTTCTGGTCTTAAAAGATTCTAAACAATATTTTGAAGCTTTTAAGACATAAATCATGAAAATTGGAGCAGTAGAAGTGACTTTATTTGAAAATTTGTGAAAATTCTTTAGTTGAGGCTCAATTTTTGTAAAAAATTGAAAATATTCTCTTCTGATTATCAGATTTCTTTGGTTCTGGTCTTAAAAGATTCTAAATATTATTTTGAAGCTTTTAAGGCATAAATCATGAAAATCGGAACAGTAGAAGTGACTTTATTTGAAAATTTGTGAAAATTCTTTAGTCGAGACTCAATTTTTACAAAAAATTGAAAATATTCCCTTCTGATTATCAGATTTCTTTGGTGCTGGTCTTAAAAGATTCTAAACAATATTTTGAAGCTTTTAAGACATAAATCATGAAAATCGGAGCAGTAGAAGTGACATTATTTGGAAATTTGTGAAAATTCTTTAGTCAAGGCTCAATTTTTGTAAAAAATTGAAAATATTCCCTTCTGATCCTCAGATTTCTTTGGTTCTGGTCTCAAAAGATTCTAAATATTATTTTGAAGCTTTTAAGACATAAATCATGAAAATTGGAGCAGTAGAAGTGACATTATTTGAAAATTTGTGAAAATTCTTTAGTCGAGACTCAATTTTTGTAAAAAATTTAAAATATTCCCTTCTAATCATCAGATTTCTTTTGTTCTGGTTTTAAAAGATTCTAAATATTATTTTGAAGCTTTTAAGACATAAATCATAAAAATTGGAGCAGTTGAAGTGACTTTATTTGAAAATTTGTGAAAATTCTTTAGTCAAGGCTCAATTTTCACAAAAAATTGAAAATATTCCCTTCTAATTGTCAGATTTCTTTGGTTCTGGTCTTAAAAGATTCCAAATAATATTTTGAAGCTTTTAAGACATAAATCATGAAAATCGGAGCAGTAGAAGTGACTTTATTTGAAAATTTGTGAAAATCCTTTAGTCGAGGCTCAATTTTTATAAAAAATTGAAAATATTCCCTTCTGATTATCAGATTTCTTTGGTTCTGGTATTAAAAGATTCTAAATAATATTTTGAAGCTTTTAAGACATAAATCATGAAAATCGGAACAGTAGAAGTGACTTTATTTGAAAATTTGTGAAAATTCTTTAGTCGAGGCTCAATTTTTATAAAAAATTGAAAATATTCCCTTCTGATCCTCAGATTTCTTTGGTTCTGGTCTTAAAAGATTCTAAATAATATTTTGAAGCTTTTAAGACATAAATCATGAAAATCGGAACAGTAGAAGTGACATTATTTGAAAATTTGTGAAAATTATTTAGTCGAGGCTCAATTTTTGTAAAAAATTGAAAATATTCCCTTCTAATCGTCAGATTTCTTTGCTTTTGGTCTTAAAAGATTCTAAATATTATTTTGAAACTTTTAAGACATAAATCATAAAAATTGGAGCAGTTGAAGTGACTTTATTTGAAAATTTGTGAAAATTCTTTAGTCAAGGCTCAATTTTCACAAAAAATTGAAAATATTCCCTTCTAATTGTCAGATTTCTTTGGTTCTGGTCTTAAAAGATTCCAAATAATATTTTGAAGCTTTTAAGACATAAATCATGAAAATCGGAGCAGTAGAAGTGACTTTATTTGAAAATTTGTGAAAATCCTTTAGTCGAGGCTCAATTTTTATAAAAAATTGAAAATATTCCCTTCTGATTATCAGATTTCTTTGGTTCTGGTATTAAAAGATTCTAAATAATATTTTGAAGCTTTTAAGACATAAATCATGAAAATCGGAACAGTAGAAGTGACTTTATTTGAAAATTTGTGAAAATTCTTTAGTCGAGGCTCAATTTTTATAAAAAATTGAAAATATTCCCTTCTGATCCTCAGATTTCTTTGGTTCTGGTCTTAAAAGATTCTAAATAATATTTTGAAGCTTTTAAGACATAAATCATGAAAATCGGAACAGTAGAAGTGACATTATTTGAAAATTTGTGAAAATTATTTAGTCGAGGCTCAATTTTTGTAAAAAATTGAAAATATTCCCTTCTAATCGTCAGATTTCTTTGCTTTTGGTCTTAAAAGATTCTAAATATTATTTTGAAACTTTTAAGACATAAATCATGAAAATTGGAGCAGTAGAAGTGACTTTATTTGAAAATTTGTGAAAATTCTTTAGTCAAGGCTCAATTTTTACAAAAAAATGAAAATATTCTCTTCTGATCATCGGATTTCATTGGTTCTGGTCTTAAAAGATTCTAAATAATATTTTGAAGCTTTTAAGACATAAATCATAAAAATCGGAGCAGTAGAAGTGACTTTATTTGAAAATTTGTGAAAATTCTTTAGTCAAAGCTCAATTTTTATAAAAAATTGAAAATATTCCCTTCTAATCGTCAGATTTTCATGGTTTTGGTCTTAAAATGTTCCAAAGAAAATTCAGCAACTTTCAAAGCATAAATCATTAAAATTAAATCAATAGAACTGAGTTTATTCACTGATACACCCCTGGTCATTAAAAGTCGAATAACTCCTGATCTAGTGAACGGATTTCCTTCATTTTTGCACCAAAATGTTTGTCAACATGAAATTTATAAAAACCAAACAACAAATGGGAATTTTCCTTCAAAACTTACTAGTAACAACTGGTACAAGATGGGGTAAAAAAAATTAAATAAAACACATACAATCAACTTTATTGTCCCTAAACAACACGATTAGGGAAAGAAAACGCTCGAATTTTTCTGCACGCTTTATTAAAATCTTCAATAAATAATCAACAATTAAGACTAGAAAAAACAATTGAGCTCCTCCAAAGGTCTGGTCATCTGCAAACTTCTACTGTTTCCCCGGTGATATCTTCACAAACAAACAAAAAAAAAAACAAAAGACAGCTTCTGGTCCGGAAAATTCTGGAAGATCTTCATGATGCATTAAATCAAATTGTTTCTGGTACTACTTTCGAGTATATAGTCGGTCAGTATCCAGTGCCCCCTAGGGGGAAGTCTTCTTAGACTAATACTCTAACCCCATTATAAGTAGGTCTCTCATTCTGTCCATCTTATGGTGGAAATTGTTCCATCTCACTCGCATGCAAGGTGCATATGAGTGAGATGGAACTAT
Organism: Anthonomus grandis grandis; assembly: GCF_022605725.1. Lineage (NCBI taxonomy): Eukaryota > Metazoa > Arthropoda > Insecta > Coleoptera > Curculionidae > Anthonomus > Anthonomus grandis. Next base: position 705,283 of record NC_065564.1, on the reverse strand, counting down.
ATATATATATATACACAAGGATCTACTCTAAGGTGCTACTATGACTAAGGTTCTTCTCTCTGGTACTTTTATTTATATATAGCATTCATTACATAACATCCACTATAGCTATAGTTACTTTCTGTCTTATTGTCTGTCTCTCTTCAATTTTTTCTGTTAGTTTCTTGTGCATATGAGTGAGTGAGATGGAAATATATATACAAGGATCTCTTATTGCTGATGTGATTTGTTGAAAGCATTGTAGAGGTGGTACAGAAGCAAATAATGGTTAAAGGGGCACAAAAAGCACGAAAATCAATAAACCGAGGTTATGTGAGCATTACACGCAAGCATTACACACAATAAATAAAACAACACCGTGGCAAATATATAACATGCAATAAATCGAACGCTTGAAGTACATAAACGTTGCCAAACCTTTGAATATTTCCCCAAGCCCATGCAAAAATATCCAAAACGGCAACACCGCATTTTTTTTTTAATAAATAAATACCTTTTTCCTTGTAAGCAACACAGTTGGAAAATGTCAAGTCGATTAGCATCATAGCAAATAACAAATGAAAGAGCGAGAAAAAAAATTGAATGTCGTTTACCTCTGACGTCCAGCGGGATTTCCCCTGGGATCCTCCTCTTCTTCTGTTTCACCGCTGCTCGATTGTTTCCAGGGACTACTCGAGATGACATTTGAGGTTCCATCTAAAGCGAGAAAGACATATTAATCATACTTATAACAATATATACAGGGTGTTTATTAATAAAAAAACAAAAAGTGGATGTTGCTCACCTCTTAAATGTCTTCTCGTCTTTTTCTTCCGATATCTTCTGTCCCTGTTCTGCTTGACCAACCCTGGAGGGGACTCGAGTGAGGTTATGTCTGGAAAAGAGGAAAAAATTGATTTTAAAACAATTGAAAGTGAAATTTTCATAAAAAAACAATTGAAAATTAAAAGAACACCAATAAATAAAAACATTTCAATAAATATCGATTTCCCATAAGGCCCCGACTGTCATGGCGGCCATTGTGCCGTTCTGATGGCGATCGATGACGCCATTAAAACGACCCTACAACGGGAAAATCTTTTCACACGATTTCCCGCTAGAAAAACTTATGCACCCCCACGATATATACACCAAAACGAAGCCCTCGATGCATAGAACACGATGCAAACACTGTTTTCCGCGTAAACCGAAAATTCGAGCAGTTATCGCGAAAAAACCACTTTGAGACAAAGGGAACAAAGACCGAGGATCTTACCTCACACTTTTTCCATAGAAAAAACGGGGGCACACCCACGAAAATTACGTCAAAATGAAGGGCAGGGTCTAGAGAACACTTTACAAGCACCCTCAATAATTAATTCGCACTTTTCACGATTTCCCGGACGTTTTTCCGGGAGCCCTCCGCCATTTTTAACCACCAGTGACGCCAACAGAAAGAACGAACCGATTACATCATCATCGTATGCGCACGATCGTGTCCGAAGTCTCGCGATCGAACTCGTCGATTTTAAAATGGCGGAGCATGCGCGTTGAGCGCTTGTTTTTGAGCCTGACACAAGCGGGAGCGACAGAGAGGGCGCTAATATTTTGTGGAGGGGATCGGATTTGATGTTCGAACCGATCGTGGTCACGTGGGGACGATGGTGACGTCAGGGAGTTCGAATGGCCGCCGCGAAAAAGGCGGATTTGAATTTTGAATTTGAAAGGGCCGTAACTTGCTCAATTTTTAACCGATTTTTGTGAAAATTGGCTCTAAGGAGAGGGTTTTTAATTTAGAACGAGAAATGTGTCTATAAGATTTTTGAAAAATTGGGAAATTTTAGAGATACAGGGGTAAATTGGAACAAGTGTCAAAATCAAAGTATCTGAGTAGAAAACCTTCAATAATTTCCTCAATTTCCCACAGATTTTCATGAAAATTGGCTTGAAAGAACGGATTTTTAATTTAGAACAATAAGTGTGTCTATAGAAATTTCAAAAATCTGGAAAGTTCCAGAGTTACGGGGGGATATTGAAAATATGACAAACTAGAGAGGGTGTCTAAGAAGAAAACTGGAATATCTGTCTTAATTTCCCACCGATTTTCACGAAAATTAGTTTAAAAGAAACGTTTTTTAATTTCAAACAAAAAATGTACCTACAGAAATTCTCATAAACCCAAATGTTTTTGAGTTAGAGGAGATTTTAGAAAATTTGTCAAAGTTCTTGACAGAGTGTAAGTGAAAACTGCAATAACTTCCCCAATTTTCCACCTATTTTCATGAAAATTGGCTCTAAAGAAAGGATTTTGAATTTAGAACAAAAAACATATCTATGGAAATTTTGAAAAACTGGAAAATGCCAGAGTTAAAGGGAAATGTTGGAAAATGTGCCTGTGCCGAAGACAAAGTGCCATAACTTCCCCAATTTTCCACAGATTTTCGTGAAAGTTGTTTCATTAGAAAAGGTTTTTAATTGTCAACGAAAAATGTATTTACAGAAATTTTCATAAACCCTACTGTTGCTGAGATAAAGGACATTTTGAAAAAACTGCCAGTCATTGGCAGAGTGTGGTCCAAAAACTGGTATAACTTCCCCAATTTTCCACCTATTTTCATGAAAATTGGCTTGAAAGAAAGGATTTTCAATTGCAAACAAAAGATGAATCTACAAAAATTCCCAAAAACTCAACAGTTTAGGAAGTAAAGCAAATTTGAAAAAACCTGCAGTCACTAATCGAGCCTTGGATCAAAATATGCCATAACTTCCCTAATTTTCCACCGATTTTCATGAAAATTATCTCTAATCAAAGGGTTTTTAATTTAGAACAAGAAATGTATCTATGAAAATTTTGATAAATTTGGAAATTTCAAAGATACAGGGGTAAATCGGAACAAGTGTCAAATTAATAGTATATGAGTAGAAAACCTTCAATAATTTCCTCAATTTCCCACCGATTTTCATGAAAATTGGCTTAAAAGAAAGGGTTTTCAATTCCGAATGGAAAATATATCTACAAGAATTTTCATAAACCCAACTGGTTCTGAGTTAAAGGAAATTTTGGAAAATTTGGAGAGTCCTCGACAGAGTGTAATTGAAAAGTGTGATAACTTCCTTAATTTTTTATCGATTTTCATGAAAATTGGCTTGAAAGAAAGGGTATTTAATTTAGAACAATAAGTGTGTCTATAAAAATTTCAAAAATCTGGAAATTTCCAGAGTTACGGGGGGATATTGAAAATATGACAAACTAGAGAGAGCGTCTAAGAGGAAAACTGGAATATCTGTCTTAATTTCCAACCGATTTTCATGAAAATGGGCTTGAAAGAAAGGATTTTTAATTCCAAACAATAAGTGTAAATACAAAAATTCTCATAAACCCAAATGCTTTCGAGTTAGAGGAGATTTTAGAAAATTTGTCAAAGTTCTTGACAGAGTGTAAGTGAAAACTACAATAACTTGCTCAATTTTCCATCAATTTTCATGAAAATTGGCTCTAAAGGAAGGATTTTGAATTTAGAACAAAAAACATATCTATGGAAATTTCGAAAAACTGGAAAATGCCAGAGTTAAAGGGAAATGTTCGAAAATTTGCCTGTGCCGAAGACAAAGTGCCATAATTTCCCCAATTTTCCACCGATTTTCGTGAAAGTTGTTTCATTAGGAAGGGTTTTTAATTGTCAACGAAAAATGTATCTACAGAAATTTGCATAAACCTAACTGGTTTCTAAGATAAATGAAATTTTGAAAAATTTAAAGAGTCCTCGATAGAGTGTAAGTGAAAAGTGTGATAACTTCCCTAATTTTCCGTCGATTTTCATGAAAGTTGTCTCTAGAGAAAGGGTTTTTAATTTAGAACAATAAGTGTTTCTATAAAAAATTTGAAAAATTGGAAGGTTCCAGAGTTATTGGGGGATATCCAAAAATGTGACAAACTAAGGAGAGTGTCTAAGAGAAAAACTGGAATAGCCTTCTTAATTTTCAACCGATTTTCATAAAAGTTGGCTCCAAAGAAAGGGTTTTTAATTTAGAATCATAAATGTATCTATAAAAAAATTTAAAAATTGAAAATTTCTAGAGTTACAGGGGTATTTTCAAAAATATGACAAAATATCAAAGGTGTCTAAGAGGAAAACTGGACTAGTTCCCTTAATTTCCCACCGATTTTCATGAAAATTGTATTGATGCAAAGGGTATTTAATTTAGAACAATAAGTGTATCTATAAAAATTTCAAAAAACTGGAAAGTTCCAGAGTTACAAAGGGATATTGAAAATATGACAAACTATAGGAGATGTCCAAGAGGAAAACTGGAATAGTTTCCATAATTTCCCACCGATTTCCATGAAAATTGGCTTAAAAGAAACGGTTTTCAATTCCGAATGGAAAATATATCTACAAGAATTTTCATAAACCCAACTGGTTCCGAGTTAAAGGAAATTCTTCGTCATCGGACCCATCAGTCTCTGAATTCTCAGATTCTAATGTTAATAATAAATCATGGACCTGATCACCCAGAGGGGGGGCTGTCTGTGTAGACTTGGATCCAAGGATTGAGGTTGGTTTACCTCCATTGACGTTGATTCACCTTGCCTTTGGGACTCTTTGGCCTTCAGATTAATGTTACAGGCAATATGGGTTTAGTATTCCCGCTCTCTTTACCGTCAAACGATTTCGACGAATACCTACTAAATGTTCGCTCAGGAAAACTGGAATAGTTTCCATAGTTTCTCACCGATTTCCATGAAAATTGGCTTGAAAGAAAGGGTATTTAATTTAGAACAATAAGTGTGTCTATAAAAATTTCAAAAATTTGGAAAGTTCCAGAGTTACGAGGGGATATTGAAAATATGACAAACTAGAGAGGGTGTCCAAGAGGAAAACTGGAATATCTGTCTTAATTTCCAACCGATTTTCATGAAAATGGGCTTGACAGAAGGGATTTCTAATTGCAAACAATAAGTGTAAATACAAAAATGTCCATAAACTCAATGGTTTCTGAGTCAAAGAAGAATTTGCAAAATGCTCCAAAGTCGACAGGGTGTGGAGTCAAGAACTGGGATAACTTTGCCAATTTTCCACCGATTTTCACGAAAATTAGTTTAAAAGAAACGTTTCTTAATTTCAAACAAAAAATGTATCTACAGAAATTCTCATAAACCCAAATGCTTTCGAGTTAGAGGAGATTTTAGAAAATATGTCAAAGTTCTCGACAGAGTGTAAGGTGTGATAACTTCCCCAATTTTCCATCAATTTTCGTGAAACTTAGCTCAGAAGAAAGGTTTTTTAATTCCAAACAAAAAAGGCATCTACAAAAATTTCCAAAAACTCAACGGTTTCTGACCTATAGGAAAATGGGTAAATATTACAGTCATTAATCGAGCCTTGATCCAAATATGCAATAATTTCTCCAATTTTCCACTGATTTTCATGAAAATTGGCTCTAAAGAAAGGATTTTCAATTTAGAACAAAAAACATATTTATGGAAATTTTGAAAAACTGGAAAATTCCAGAGTTGAAGGGAAATGTTGGAAAATGTGCCTGTGCCGAAGACAAAGTGCCATAACTTCCCCAATTTTCCACCGATTTTCGTGAAAGTTGTTTCATTAGGAAGGGTTTTTAATTGTCAACGAAAAATGCATCTACAGAAATTTTCATAAACCCAACTGTTGCTGAGATAAAGGAAATTTTGAAAAAATTGCCAGTTATTGAGGGAATGTGGTCCAAAAACCGGGATAACTTTCTCAATTTTCCACCTATTTTCGTGAAAATTGGTTTGAAAGAAAGGATTTTCAATTGCAAACAAAATATGAATCTACAAAAATTCCCAAAAACTCAACAGTTTCGGAACTAAAGGAAATTTCAAAAAAGACCTGCAGTCATTAACCGAGCCTTGGAACAAAATATGCAATAACTTCCCTAATTTTCCACCAATTTTCATGAAAATTGGATTGATGCAAAGAGTTTTTAATTTAGAACAAGAAATGTATCTATAAAAATTTTGAAAAATTGGGAAATTTCAAAGATACAGGGGTAAATTGGAACAAGTGTCAAATTAATAGTATATGAGTAGAAAACCTTCAATAATTTCCTCAACTTCCCACAGATTTCCATGAAAATTGGCTTAAAAGAAACGGTTTTCAATTCCGAATGGAAAATATATCTACAAGAATTTTCATAAACCCAACTGGTTCTGAGTTAAAGGAAATTTTGGAAAATTTGAAGAGTCCTGACAGAGTGTAATTGAAAAGTGTGATAATTTCCCTAAGTTTCCATCGATTTTCATGAAAGTTGGCTCTAAAGAAATGATTTTCAATTGCAAACAAAAGATGAATCTAAAAAAAATCCCAAAAACTTAATAGTTTCTAAATTAAAGGAAATTTCAAAAAACCTGAACCAAATTAACCGAGCCTTGGATCAAAATTTGCAATAACTTCCATAATTTTCCACTGATTTTCTTGAAAGTTGTTTCATTAGGAAGGGTTTTTAATTGTCAACGAAAAATGCATCTACAGAAATTTTGATAAACCTAACTGTTGCCGAGATAAAGGAAATTTTGGAAAAATTGCCAGTCATTGAGGGAGTGTGATCCAAAAACTGGGATAACTTCCCCAATTTTCCACCGATTTTCATGAAAATTATCTCTAATCAAAGGGTTTTTGATTTAGAACAAGAAATGTATCTATGAAAATTTTGAAAAATTGGGAAATTTCCAAGATACAGGGGAAAATTGGAACAAGTGTCAAAATCAAAGTATCTGAGTAGAAAATCTTCAATAATTTCCTCAATTTCCCACCGATTTTCATGAAAATTGGCTTAAAAGAAAGTATTTCTAATTGCAAACAATAAGTGTATATATAAAAATTTCCATAAACTCGATGGTTTCTGAGTCAAAGAAGAATTTGCAAAATGTTCCAAAGTCGACAGGGTGTGGAGTCAAAAACTGGGATAACTTTGCCAATTTTCCACCGATTTTCATAAAAATTAGCTTGAAAGAAAGGATTTTCAATTGCAAACAAAAGATGAATCTACAAAAATTCCCAAAAACCCAACAGTTTCTGAACTAAACGAAATTTCAAAAAAAAAAACTGCAGTCACTATTCGAGCCTAGGATCAAAATATGCAATAACTTCCCTAATTTTCCAACGATTTTCATGAAAATTGCATTGATGCAACGGATTTTTAATTTAGAAGAAGAAATGTATCTGTGAAAATTTTGAAAAAACTGGAAAATGCCAGAGTTAAAGGGAAATGTTGGAAATTGTGCCTGTGCAGAACACAAAGTGCCATAATTTCCCCAATTTTTTACCTATTTGCATGAAAATTGGCTTGAAAGAAAGGATTTTCAATTTAGAACAAAAAACATATCTATGAAAATTTTGAAAAACGGGAAAATTCCAGAGTTGAAGGGAAATGTTGGAAAATGTGCCTATGCTGAAGAATATGCAATAACTTCCCCAATTCTCCATAGATTTTCATGAAAATTGACTTAAAAGAAAGGGATTTTAATGCTAAACAAAAAATGTGTCTACAATAAACAATACAATACTCAATAAATAACAAATGAAATAAACAAATGTACAAACCTTGAGACTCCTTTATACAGAGTAATAAATCTTGAAGAGGGTAAAAAAAATAAAACACATACAACAAACTTTATTGAACCCTAACCAACACAATATGATTAGGGAAAGAAAACTTAATTGTTCATATTTAAAGCGTATTTTTATTGTCGATAGTACCATACATATACGGGGGGGTGTCCCAAAATTAGCGGACGACACGCGAACCCCGTATTCTTTGGTCAAAAATAACCTCACTTTTTCCCAAGGGAGCTAAGTATATACACCTGAAGATGGTTTTTTTTTCACTTATTTTCGAAACGGGGTATTCTCTCCCAATTTTGATAATATGCCAAATTTAGTTGTCGTTTTAAAGGAAGTGAGGTTATTTTTGACCAAAGAATACGGGGTTCGCCACTAATTTTGGGACACTCTGTATATAAATAAATAATAAATCATATTATTAGTAAAGAAAAGCTGTGGTCCAGTCAGTCATCTGCAAACCGCCTCACTGTTGTTGTCGAGAAGTGCCCTCTGGTGGATCCTTTAAATTAATCCAAGGAACCTCTGGAAATTTGTTCTTCTTGGAGCACTATTGTTTGTCTGTACAGTTACAGACTTAAAGTGTACTCACTTAATCTTATATACATTGAAAGAAAACAATTGGCGTTGCACCAATTGTTTTACAATGTCATTTATATTAAACAAAACACTCACTACACAAGAAAAGCACAAAAATGGGCACTACCGATATAAAAGCGAGAAAATATACGAGGGAAAGGCACTATACAGCACCCTGTATACTTTCTAAAGGAAGATATACATAATACCAATCAAAAACGTTGAAAATCTAATCGAATATACGCAAATATATAAAGGTTGTTTTTTAATTAATATAATTAAAGCAAAACCTAATGAAAATGTTGCCAAATTTCACCCAAACTTGAACAAATATTTACCAAATAGTTTTTCTATTAGCATAAATAATTTTTTTTTTTATTATTTAAATATTGTCAATTTAAAGAAAAAACCCTTATTGCGCCCCTGCATTAATCGTAATTCAAAGATATTTAATAATTTTCTTAATTTCCACACAGTATGGCATATTTTACATTAACAAGCGCAAATCCGCAGATTAACAATTTATTATTAATGTTGCCTACCTCTAACCTTACATTTTCCTCTGGATAACTCCGAGAGGGACCACACACCATAGTTGCAATGAAATTTGCGGTTATGTCTGCATAAAAGGAGAGAAAAATAATTGAAGAAAAAAAAACAATGGCAATAACTTGAATATGTGAAAAAAAAACAGCAAAAACACTTAAAACGCCCCATTGCAATAAAAAATCAATCATATCGATTTCCCATAAGGCCTAAACGATGACGTGGCCATTGACGAGGTCAACGACCCGTGAATATTTCCACACGAATTTCCCCAAAAAAACTTATGCCCCCCCCAAGTGAATTATATACCAAAATGAAGCCCTCGGTTCACAGAACACGATTCAAGCACTTTCTTATATGCAACCCAAGAATTTCGCTTCTATTTGCCAAAAAACCAGTTTCGAACAAAGAACAAAGGAACGATTATCTTACCTCAGGATTTACGGTCGAAAAAACTGGTGCACACCCATGAAAATTACATCAAAACGAAGCTCGCGCTTTAGAGAACACTTTTCAAGCACTTTTCACAATTAATTCCCACTTTTCCCGAGTTCCTGGACGATTTTCCAGGAGCTCCCCCCGATTTCGGCAGCCGGTGCGCAAATTCCCCCAACTTTTGACGCCGGGCATGCGCCTTCGGCTCTTGTTTCGGAGCCTGTCACAAAAAAGAGAGCGAGAGAGAGATATTTTGCGCAGTACTACCAACCCAAAATTTGTTTCTGTAAAAATTTGGTTATGTTTGTGTTTACAATAATAGGACCATTACAAATAAATACAGCAACAAAAGCCAAAGTTGCTGTATTTATTTGTAAAAAAAAAATTAAAGGTGGTTTAATCCCTTTTAAGGATATGTATGGTACTTTATGCAAGAAATAGCCGAATTTTTGAAAATAAAGTTGAGAGGTCCAAGTTTCCGAGACACCACCAGGCCCCAACACTCAAAATGAAATAACTTGACTTCTGATTATCCAATTTTCATGATTTTGGTATTGGAAGCTTTGGAAGAACGTTCTATAGCTTTGAAGGTATCACTGATTGAAAATGGTTGAGGAAAACTGACTTTATGGGGGAACTTATGAAAATCACTTAGTCGAGGACCAGTTTTGATACAATCTGGGATAACTTTGCTTCTTTTTATCAGATTTGCTTGATTTTGGTATTGATAGCTTTAGAGGAACGTTCTGCAACTTTTGAGACATAAATCAATCAAATTGGTTCAGCAGAACTGCTTTTATATACAAATTTGTTAAAGTTCACCGAGAAAACTCACACTCTTGGTAGAAACTGGAATAATTTTTGTTCTATTCATCAGATTTGCTTCATTTTGGTCTTGAAAGATTCAGAAGAACGTTCTGCAACTTCTAAGACATAAATGATCGAAATTGGTTGAGTAGAACCGACTTTATTCATAAATATGTTAAAGTCCACCACCAAGAGACCCTCAATTACTATAAACTGCAATAAATATTGTTCTATTCATCAGATTTGCTTGATTTTGGTTTTGAAAGGTTCAGAGGAGTATTCTGCAACTTTGAAGACTTGAATCATTAAAATCGGTTCAGAAAAACTGACTATATCCATAGATTTGTTAAGGTCTACCTGAGAGAACTGACTCTTGGTACAAAGTGCAATAACTCTGGTTCTTTTCATCAGATTTGCTTGATTTTGGTCTTCAAAGGTTAAGAAGAACGTTCTGCAACTTTAAAGACATAAATGATCAAAATTAGTTGAGTTGAACTAACTTTATTCAAAAATATGTTAAAGTCCACCACCAAGAGACCCTCAATTGGTACAAAATGCAATAACTTTTGTTCTATTTATCAGATTTGCTTCATTTTGGTCTTGAAAGATTGCGAAGAACGTTCTGCAACTTTGAAGACATAAATGATCCAAATTGGTTGAGTAGAACTGACTTTATTCATAAATATGTTAAAGTCCACCACCAAGAGACCCCCAATTGCTATAAACTGCAATAAATTTTGTTCTATTCATCAGATTTGCCTGATTTTGGTCTTGAAAGATTGAGAAGAACATTGTGCAACTTTAGAGACATAAATGATCCAAATTGGTTGAGTACAACCGACTTTATTTAAAAATATGTTAAAGTCCACCCCTAAGAGACCCTCAATTGGTACAAACTGCAATAACTTTTGTTCTATTCATCAGATTTGCTTGATTTTGGTTTTGAAAGCTTCAGAGGAGTGTTCTGAAACTTTGAAGACTTGAATCATTAAAATCGGTTCACAAAAACTGACTATATCAATGAATTTGTTAAATGTCTACCTGAGAGAACTGTCTCTTGGTATAAAGTGCAATAACTCTTGTTCTGTTCATCAGATTTGCTTGATTTTTGTCTTGAAAGATTGAGAAGAACGTTCTGCAACTTTGAAGACATAAACGATCCAAATTGGTTGAGTAGAACTGACTTTATTCATAAATATGTTAAAGTCCACCACCAAGAGACCCTCAATTGGTACAAACTGCAATAACTTCTTTTCTATTCATCAGATTTCCTTGATTTTGGTTTTGAAAGCTTCAGAGGAGTGTTCTGAAACTTTGAAGACTTGAATCATTAAAATCGGTTCACAAAAACTGACTATATCAATGGATTTGTTAAATGTCTACCTGAGAGAACTGTCTTTGGGTATAAAGTGCAATAACTCTGGTTCTATTCATCAGATTTGCCTGATTTTGGTCTTGAAAGATTGAGAAGAACGTTCTGCAACTTTCAAGACATAAATGATCCAAATTGGTTGAGTAGAACTAACTTTATTCAAAAATATGTTAAAGTCCACCCCTAAGAGACCCTCAATTGGTACAAACTGCAATAACTTCTGCTCTATTCATCAGATTTCCTTGATTTTGGTTTTGAAAGGTTCAGAGGAGTATTCTGCAACTCTAAAGACATGAATCATTAAAATCGGTTCAGAAAAACTGACTATATCAATAGATTTGTTAAGGTCTAGCTTAGAGAAGTGTCTCTTGGTACAAAGTGCAATAACTCTGGTTTTATTCATCAGATTTGCTTGATTTTGGTCTTGAAAGTTTGTGAAGAACGTTCTACAGCTTTTGAGACGTAAATCAATCAATTTAGAATACAAAGTTATCAAAAGTAGCTACCTCGTATCTAGACTCAAATTGTAAATATACATACAAGCACATTTAAAATACCTATATTAAACGAAGAGGTCAAACATCAAACAGTATGCAAAACATCACAAGAGGATGAATCAAAAAAGCCACACTTATTTTCTAAATTTGGGTTATTTGCCTTTTGAAGAATCCTTGTAAGGGAATCATTATGCCTCTAATTTGTTGAATTGGCCAACATTAAAGGTAATGTTGCCCCAGAATCTTAGGACAATCTATACGAGAATTGAGCACACCATGTAGAAAACACATGTCCAGCAAATATCCCTTCTATGTTTCAATGTGTTTAGCTCGAGTATGGATAAGTAAAACTATCTCTACTTAAACCCATTCTAGAGGCCGCTATTCTAATAAACTTCCATTCCAAGGGTACTTTCAATATATTGAAAATGCACCTGATAGAATGGTGACCACATTACAAAACATATCAATGGATTTGTTAAATGTCTATTTGAGAGAACTGTCTCTTGGTGCAAAGTGTAATAACTCTGATTCTTTTCATCAGATTTGCTTGATTTTTGTCTTGAAAGATTGAGAAGAACGTTCTGCAACTTTGAAGACATAAACGATCCAAATTGGTTGAGTAGAACTGATTTTATTCATAAATATGTTAAAGTACACCACCAAGAGACCCTCAATAGGTACAAAGTGGAATAACCTATTCTATTCATCAAATTTCCTTGATTTTGGTTTTGAAAGCTTCAGAGGAGTATTCTGCAACTTTGAAGACATGAATCGTTAAAATCGGTTCAGCAAAACTGACTATATCAATAGATTTGTTAAAGTCTACCTGAGAGAACTGTCTTTGGGTACAAAGTGCAATAACTCTGGTTCTATTTATCAGATTTGCTTGATTTTGGTCTTGAGAGCTTGAGAAGAACGTTCTGCAACTTTGAAGACATAAATGATCCAAATTGGTTGAGTAGAACTAACTTTATTCATAAATATGTTAAAGCTCACCCCTAAGAAACCCTCAATTGGTACAAAATGCAATGACTTCTGTTCTATTCATCAAATTTCCTTGATTTTGGTTTTGAAAGCTTCAGAATAGGATTCTGCAACTTTAAATACATGAATCATTAAAATCGGTTCAGAAAAACTGACTATATCAATAGATTTGTTAAATGTCTACCTGAAAGAACTGTCTCTTGGTACAAAGTGCAATAACTCTTGTTCTATACAACAGATTTGCTTGATTTTGGTCTTGAAAGTTTGAGAAGAACGTTCTGCAACTTTCAAGACATAAATGATCCAAATTGGTTGAGTATAACTGACTTTATCCATTAATATGTTAAAGTACACTACCAAGAGACCCTCAATTGGTACAAACCTCAATAACTTCTGTTCTATTCATCAGATTTCCTTGATTTTGGTTTTGAAAGATTAAGAAGAATGTTCTGCAACTTTTAAGACATAAACCATTGAAATCAAATCAATAGAACCGACTATATCCATAAATATACCCAATCATTCATTTATGACCAGAATTTGTTCAGATATAGACATGACATGGTCTGATCAATAGAAAGAAATGCACCTGACCTTCAAAGGATAAATCTCATATACTTGACAAATTCTATTGATAGCAAATTCACGGTTAGATCTGACCAGAAAGTCTATATAAATGATCTCTTTACGAGGTCTAACATTCTATTTGCCTTAGATGTAATAGGATCAGAGTGATGAGAATAATGAAACTTAGGATTCAAGTAGACATCAAGATCCTTTAATACCAAGTAGCATTATTAATTGAGTATACTACAGACTACCAACTTCGCTCTTTACTAAATCATATGAAGCAACATTTATTAACATGTCATGTGGAACTCCTGAAGAAGCCTTAAAAAGCATCGAAACAAGCAACCACCACCCCAGTTCTTAACATGGTGCTCACACAATTGTTTTAATATCATTATTTAATCCCAGATAACAAGGGGTCAGTGATGCCAAGGTTTGACAGTAGATGAATCATCGAAATTGATTGGTTAAGTTTGTCAAAGGCTTTATTAAAATCATCAAAAATGCCCACTGTTCAATTTGTGTTGTTGTTGTTCAACTAGAACCTCTTGATTTGAAGTTGGAGTGACTGGGGAACCTTCACTTTGAGGGTTTTGTTATAAATAAAAGGCTTTTAACAGCCTCAATATCTCTTTCTAATTTTATTTATTATGACATGACGACGTTTCGTCTCGGCTTTGAGACCTCTTCAGGTGGCTAGGATACAAACCAAGCAACAGGTATTGAATTTCAAAACATTTAACAACAAACACAAAGATCTGAACGTTTTATATTTCTATGGTCAACTTTCTGTTTGTTAAATGTTTTGAAATTCAATAACTGTTGCTTGGTTTGTATCCTAGCCACCTGAAGAAGTCTCAAAGTCGAGACGAAACGTCGTCATGCCATAATGAATAAAAGTACGAAAGACTTTTAATTCATACATTACTTACATACATACATACTACCTTAATTCATAAATTTACTAAAGTCCACCATTAAGACAACATTCTCTTTGTACAAACTAGAATAACTTCTATTCTATTCATCAAATTTACATGATTTAGCTTGAGTATGGATAAGTAAAATTCTCTCTAACTAAACCCATTCTAGAGTCACTTTAGTAAACTTCCATTGTACCCTTTCAATATATTGAAAATACACCTGATAGGATAGTGACCACATTACAAAAAAACAGTATTCTTTTATATAAGTACAAATTTCTTAAAAGTCTATTGAGGAAACCCACTCTTGGTACAAAATGGAATAACTTCTGTTCTATACAAGAGATTTGCTTGATTTTGGTCTTGAAACATTGAGAAGAATGTTCTGCAACTTTAGAGACATAAATGACCCAAATTGGATGAGTACAACTGACTTTATTCAAAAATATGTGAAAGTGAACCACCAAGAGACCCTCAATTGGTACAAATTGCAATAACATCTGTTCTATTCATCAGATTTGCATGATTTTTGTCTTGAAAGATTAAGAAGAACGTTCTGCAACTTTAAAGAAATAAATGATTCAAATTGGTTGAGAAGTAGTGACATTATTCATCAATTTATGAAAGTCTATCACCAACAGAAGCCTGTCTTGGTACAAAGTGGAATAATTTTTGTTTTATTCATCAGATTTACTTCATTTTGGTCTTGAAAGCTTGAGAAGAACATTCTGCAACTTTAGAGACATAAATGATCCAAATTGGATGGGTAGAACTGACTTTATTCAAAAATATGTTAAAGGTTACCCCTAAGAGACCCTCAATTGGTACAAACTTTAATAACTCCTGTTCTATTCATCAAATTTCCTTGATTTTGGTTTTGAAAGCTTCAGAATAGTATTCTGCAACTTTAAATACATGAATCATTAAAATCGGTTCAGAAAAACTGACTATATCCATAGATTTGTTAAGGTCTTCCTGAGAGAACTGACTCTTGGTACAAAGTGCAATAACTCTGGTTCTATTTATCAGATTTGCTTGATTTTGCCCTTAAAAGCTTCAAAAGAATGTTCTGCAACTTTGAAGACATAAATGATCCAAATTAGTTGAGTAGAACTGACTTTATTCATAAATATGTTAAAGTACATCACCAAGAGAACCTCAATTGCTATAAACTGCAATAACTTTTGTTCTATTCATCAGATTTGCCTGATTTTGGTCTTGAAAGATTGAGAAGAACCTTCTGCAGCTTTGAAGACATAAATGACCCAAATTGGTTAAGCAGAACTCACTTTATTCATAATTATGTCAAAGTACAGCACTAAGAGACCCTCAATGGGTACAAAGTGGAATAACTTCTGTTCTATTCATCAGAATTACTTGATTTTGGTTTTGAAAACTTCAGAGGAGTATTCTGCAACTTTGAAGGCTTGAATCATTAAAATCGGTTCAGCAAAACTGACTATATCAATAGATTTGTTAAATGTCTACCTGAGAGAACTGTCTCTTGGTACAAAGTGCAATAACTCTTGTTCTATTCATCAGATTTACTTGAATTTGGTCTTGAAAGCTTGAGAAGAACATTCTGCAACTTTGAAGACATAAATGATCCAAATTGGTTGAGTAGAACTGACTTTATTCATAATTATGTTAAAGTACATCACCAAGAGAACCTCAATTGCTATAAACTGCAATAACTTCTGTTCTATACAACAGATTTGCTTGATTTTGGTCTTGAAAGATTGAGAAGAACGTTCTGCAGCTTTAAAGACATAAATGACCCAAATTGGTTAAGCAGAACTCACTTTATTCATAATTATGTCAAAGTACAGCACTAAGAGACCCTCAATGGGTACAAAGTGGAATAACTTCTGTTCTATTCATCAGATTTCCTTGATTTTAGAACAGCCTCGACACATTGAAGAACTTCTAATTTACAGGGAACAGACCTTGATCTCAAGAATCCTGAATACTTTGTACCTACAATAAAGGGAGATAGCAACATCTCTTGAAATTGCAGTGTTATAAATAAAGCAGTAATGTAATAATGCAGTTTATAACATGAGTAGAGGTTATTAGAACCTCGGATACTAAATTAAACCTACATTCGTTATACTAGTGCAATACATCCAGAGGTTAGATTTAGAATATGATCTTTAAATCAATACCAAGGGAACTTTTCAACAGTTTTCTCTATTTTGCAAAGAGGACTCTTGATTAAACATCATGGAAACCCTGGATGTCACACTTGAACCTCACATTAAACAGCTCAGCCTGATTGATAAAATCTTAAGTTCTTCACAAAAAATTGAGCTCTAATGCAATCACAATCTTTAGGCAGTCCATAATAGGGAAAACAGCAAGAATAATAATGTTTCTAACTGAACCTTGACTCAAGTTATCCTGAATCAGACAAAGATCCTGTATATTGTAACTCTTTGAACCGGATTTGATAAAGAACAGTACCGTGAAATGGGGGTGAATTTGATTTCGCGGGGCGACTTTGATCACCATTATCAAAATATTTTACATTTAAATTTCCCGCGCATATTAAGTGCCGATTTTTTCCGTTCGGTAAAAAAAAAATCGTATTCAGGAATGGTGTAGCTAGTGATCCATGGCCATGTTTTATGTCAGTTAAACGTTTTTTTTTTGGAGTTTGCGGCTCTCAAACATGTAAGTAATATTTAGACAAAAATATAACCTTCCAAAGTTTGACTGATATTTAAAAATACATGCAAATTGTGGATATGTGCGTGATATATTTAGTTTAAACCCTTGACTACAACATACCAAAAGTTCAACCCTGTACATCAAGTCTAAATAAGAAATTTCGCAATTTTTGGAAACCAGTTTTGGGTCAACTTTCTGAGACACCCTGTACATTTACGAAAAAAAGTGTAGTAAGGGGATAATTAGTTTCAACCCTTAACTATAACATACCAAAAGTTCAACCCTGTACAACAAGTCTAAACAAGAAATTTCGCAATTTTTGGAAACCAGTTTCGGGTCAACTTTCTGGTATTTGATAAACTTTGACTCAATTTCCTGAGACACCCTGTACATTTACGGAAAAAAGTGTAGTAAGGGGATAATTAGATTCAACCCTGGACTATAACATACCAAAAGTTCAACCCTGTACAACAAGTCTAAATAAGAAATTTCGCAATTTTTGAAAACCAGTTTTGGGTCAACTTTCTGATAGTTGATAAGCTTTGACTCAATTTCCTGAGACACCCTGTACATTTACGAAAAAAAGTGTAGTAAGGGGATAATTAGTTTCAACCCTTGACTATAACATACCAAAAGTTCAACCCTGTACAACAAGTCTAAATAAGAAATTTCGCAATTTTTGAAAACCAGTTTTTGGTCAACTTTCTGATATTTGATAAACTTTGACTGAATTTTCTGGGACACTCTGTACATTTACGAAAAAAAGTGTAGTAAGGGGATAATTAGTTTCAACCCTGGACTATAACATACCAAAAGTTCAACCCTGTACAACAAGTCTAAATAAGAAATTTCGCAATTTTTGAAAACCAGTTTTTGGTCAACTTTCTGATATTTGACAAACTTTGACTGAATTTTCTGGGACACCCTGTACATTTACGAAAAAAAGTGTAGTAAGGGGATAATTAGATTCAACCCTTGACTACAACATACCAAAAGTTCAACCTTGTACAACAAGTCTAAATAAGAAATTCCGCAATTTTTGAAAACCAGTTTTTGGTCAACTTTCTGATATTTGACAAACTTTGACTGAATTTTCTGGGACACCCTGTACATTTACGAAAAAAAGTGTAGTAAGGGGATAATTAGATTCAACCCTTGACTACAACATACCAAAAGTTCAACCTTGTACAACAAGTCTAAATAAGAAATTCCGCAATTTTTGAAAACCAGTTTTTGGTCAACTTTCTGATATTTGACAAACTTTGACTGAATTTTCTGGGACACCCTGTACATTTACGAAAAAAAGTGTAGTAAGGGGATAATTAGTTTCAACCCTGGACTATAACATACCAAAAGTTCAACTCTGTACAACAAGTATAATAGATACCATGGGCGTCATGTTAAAAGTAACGGCGGGCAAACCGTTTTTAGCTCCAATGAAGAGCAATCAATTCTTAAATGTGTTGCTATTTGTGGCGAATGGGGGTTTCCTCTTAATTTAACAGATTTAAGGCATATGGCAAAAAACCTTCTAGATACCCAAGGTCGTTCAGTGGCAAAATTTAAGGACAATTTACCCGGTACCGATTGGGTATTTTCGCTGTTAAAAAGACATAACAATGTAATAACTCAAAGGCTTACAGCTAATTAAAAGGGCTCGTGCTGATGTTTCCAGGCAAACATTAACAGAATATTTTGAAAACCTTTAGAGCAGATACGATTTTGCAAAATCCTTTTAGGGCATCCATACACAATCATTTATGATTAATTTTAATATCGATACGCTTAGTTATCAAAAGAGTTATAAGCAAATTTACAAACGAAATGATCAATTTAAC
The DNA here is from genome assembly GCF_022605725.1 of Anthonomus grandis grandis. NCBI lineage: Eukaryota > Metazoa > Arthropoda > Insecta > Coleoptera > Curculionidae > Anthonomus > Anthonomus grandis. Next base: position 686,476 of record NC_065564.1, on the reverse strand, counting down.
CGATAAGTAAGTACTCGATGATCGACACAATCAACTGTCTTGGATAAATCACGAAACACTTCTCCCCAAAAAATTTAAAACAGCACCATGGCTATTATATTGTACACGTTTTAATTCCCACCATGTTCCCCCTTTAACAATAAACAATACAAACTTTATTAAAAACAATAAACAAATGTACAAACCTTGAGGCTCCTTTACGGAGTAGTAAATCTTGAAGAGGGTAAAAAAAATAAAACACATACAACAGACTTTATTGAACCCTAACCAACAATATGATTAGGGAAAGAAAACTCAATTTTTCAAATTTAAAGCATGTTCTTATTGTCAATGGTACAATACATATATATAAATAAATACAATATAAATAAATCAAATAGTAAATAAAGTCTGTGGTCCAGTCATCTGCAAACTGCTGCCCTGTTGTCGAGAAGTGCCCTCTGGTGACTCTTGAAACAAAACAAAGTCTGTACGGGTGGATCCTTTAAATGAATCCAAGGAACCTCTGGTCCAGAATAGCAAATTACATTCAAAGAAAACAATTGGCATTACACCAATTGTTTTACAACATCATTTATATTAAACAAATATTATACACATAAATGCACAATCACTACACAAAAAGCACAAATATAAGCACTACCGAGGTCAAAGCGAGAAGATATGCAAGGGAAAGCAGTTTAAGGGCACCCTGTATATCTTTTAAAGAAAGATATACATGATAACAAGCAAAAACGTTAAAAATGTACGCAAATATGTACAATAAGTTCATTCAATATTTTATAATGAAACAAAAAATAATTGAAGCGAGAACCTTATAAAAATGTTGCTAAATTCTACAAAAATTATTTCTTGCATTTATTACTTAAGCATTGTCAATTTTAAAAAAAAACCTTAATGCAACCCTGTATTTTTTTTGTAAATATTGCCAAATTTAAAATAAAAATTGCAAAGATATCAAGTTGCAAGGCAGCATTAGCAATTTTTTAAATTATTAAGCACAAATTGCATAATACAAGAAATTAATGTTGCTTACTTTTACTTTTTTTACCTCCGGGAGGTATTTGCTCGAGTCCTCTCCTGTCCCTGTTCTGTTCGACCTCCTCTGGACTCGATAACTACTAACCCAGAGGGGCCATTTGCGAGGTTATGTCTGGAAAAGAGGGACAAGTCATGAAAGAATTAAGGAGGAAACACTTAAATATGAATATTTTCATGAAAAATTGAGATTTCATTGGACCGTTTCATTATAAGACACTTGTAACAAGGACATGAGACAATATAATTAAAAAAAAAATAAATAAAAATCCAAAGAATTTAATTAAATTTTCATGAAAAATCAATAAAAAAAATTTAAAAAAATCATTTAAACTCAATAAACACCATCAAAAAAACGTAAATCCGCCCCATTTAAAACGTTTCAATAAATATCGATAACAATATCGATTTCCCATAAGGCCCGAAAACGATGGCGGCCATTGTGCCGTTCCGATGGCGATCGGTGACGCCATCGAAACGACCCTACAACGGGAAAATCTTTTCACACGATTTCCCGCTAGAAAAACTTATGCACCCCCACGATATATACACCAAAACGAAGCCCTCGATGCATAGAAGACGATGCAAATACTGTTTTTCACGTAAATCGAAACTTCGAACAGTTATCGCGAAAAAACCACTTTGAGACAAAGGGAACAAAGACCCATGATCTTACCTCACAGTTTTCCCATAGAAAAAACGGGGGCACACCCATGAAAGTTACATCAAAATGAAGCGCAGGGTCTAGAGAACACTTTACAAGCACTCTCCATAATTAATGCCCACTTTTCCCGATTTCCCGGACGTTTTTCCGGGAGCCCTCCGCCATTTTTAACAACCAGTGACGACACAGCTAACGGAAAGAAGGAACGGATTACATCATCATCATATGCGCGATCGTGTCCGCTGTCTCGCGACCAATCAGGATCGAACACGTTGATTTAAAAATGGCGGAGTATGCGCACCGAGAACTTGTTTCGGGGCATGATACAAGCGGGAGCGAGAGAGAGGGAGCTAATTCTGGAGCGGATCGGATTTGATATTCGAACCGGTCGTGGTCACGTGGGACGAAGGTGACGTCAGGAGATTAAATGGCCGCGAAAAAAGGCGGATTTGAATGATTTTTTATGGATGAATGAGATACAAAGGGCCGTGACTTTCTCAATTTTGCACAGATTTTCATGAAAATTGGCTCTAAGGAGAGGGTTTTTAATTTAGAACGAGAAATGTATCTATAAAAATTTGGAAAAACTGGGAAATTTCAGAGATAAAGGGGCTAATTGAAACATGTCAAAGTGGAAAATCTTCAATAAATTCCTCAATTTTCCATAGATTTTCATGAAAATTGGCTTAAAAGAAAGGGTTTTTAATTCCAAATGAAAAATATATCTACAAAGATTTTCATAAACCCAACTGTTTCTGAGTTAAAGGAAACTTTAGAAAATTTAAAGAGTCCTCGACAGAGTGTAAGTGAAAACTATGATAACTCCCCTAATTTTCCATTGATTTTCATGAAAGTTGGCTCTAAGGAAAGGGTTTTTAATTTAGAACAAGAAATGTATCCATGAAAATTTTGAAAAAACAAGGAAATTCCAAAGTAACATGAAAATGTTTGAAAATGCTTCCAAGACAAAGTGCCATAATTTCCCCAATTTCCCATCGATTTTCCTAAAAGTTAGTTCACAGGAAAGAATATTTGATTCCAAACAAAGAATGTATCTACAAAAATGTTCATAAATCCAACTGTTTCCGAGCCAAGGGTAATTTTGGAAAATTTGCCATAGTGCTCGACACAATGAAAATCAAAAAGTGCAATAACTTCCCTAATTTTCCACAGATTTTGATAAAAATAGGCTTTAAAGAAAGGATTTTTGATGTCAAATAAAAAATGTGTCTACAAAAATTCCCAAAAACCCAATAGTTTTTGAATCAAAGTGAAATTTAGAAAATTTGAAGAGTCCTTGACAGGGTGTAAGTGAAAAGTATAATAACTTCCCCAATTTTGCATAGATTTTCATGAAAATTGGCTTAAAAGAAAGGGTGTTAAATTTCAAATGGAAAATATATTTACAATAATTTCCATAAACCCAATAGTTTTTGAATTAAAGAGAAATTTGGAAAATTTGCCAAAGTCCTCGACAGAGTGTAAATGAAAATTGTGATAACTTCCCCAATTTTTCATCAATTTTCAGGAAAGTTGGATCTAAAGAAAGGATTTTTAATTTAGAAGAAGAAATGTATCTATGAAAATTTCAAAAAAATTAAAAATTTCAGAGTTAAAGGCATGGCAGGAATATGTGTCTAAGTGGAAAACCTTTATTAATTTCCTGAATTTTCCACATATTTTCATGAAAGTTGGCTTAAAAGAAAGGGTTTTTAATTGCAAACAAATGCGTCTACAAAAATTCCCGAAAATCCAATGGTTTCTCATCTAATGGAATTTTTTTCTGAATCCTGGAGTCAATAACCAAGCCTTGGACAAAATATGCAATAATTTCCCTAATTTTCCACCGATTTTCATGAAAATTACTTCCAAGGAAAGGAATTTTAATTTAGAACAAGAAATATATCTGCAGAAATTTTCATAAACCCAACTGTTTTTGAATTAAAGAAATTTTAAAAAACTTGTCAAAGTTCTCGACAGAGTGTCAGTGAAAACTACAATAACTTCCCTAATTTTTGATCAATTGTCACAAAATTTAGCTCAAAAGAAGCGTTTTTTAATTCCAAACAAAAAATGTATCTATAAAAATTGCCAAGAACCCAATGGGTTCTCAGCTAATGAAAATTTGAAAAATCCTGGAATCATTACCCGAGAGCCTTGGTCAAAAACTGGGATAACTTGCCCAATTTCCCACGGATTTTCATGAAAATTGTCTTAAAAGAAACATTTTTTAATTCCAAACAAAAAATGTATCTACTAAAATTTTCATAAACCCAACTGTTTCTGAGTTAAAGGAACTTTTGGAAAATTTGCTAAAAAAAAGTCAAAAGTGCAATAACTTCTTCAATTTTTCATCGATTTTCATGAAAATTGCTTTAAAAGAAAGAGTTTTTAATTCCTAATGAAAAATGGATCCACAGAAATTTTCATAAACTGAATAGTTTTTGAATCAAAGAAAAATTTGAAGTCCTCGACAAAGAGTAAGTGAAAAGTATGATAACTTCCTCAATTTTCCTCAAATTTTCATCAAAATTGGCTCAAAAGAAAGGGTGTTTAATTCCAAATGAAGAATATATCTACAAAAATTTCTATAAACCCAATAGTTTTTGAATCAAAGAGAAATTTGGAAAATTTGCCAAACTCCTCAACAGTGTGTAAGTGAAAATTGTGATAACTTCCCTAATTTTCCATCAATTTTCATGAATGTTGGCTCTAGAGAAAGGGTTTTTAATTTGGAACAATAAGTGTCTCTATAAAAAATTCGAAAAATTGGAAAGTTCCAGAGTTATTGGGGATATCCAAAAATGTGACCAACCAAATAGGGTGTCTAGTGGACAACTGGAATAGCTTCCTTATTTTTCAACCGATTTTCATAAAAGTTGGCTCTAAAGAAAGGGATTTTAATTTAGAACAAGAAATGTATCTATAAAAACTTTAAAAAATTTGAAAATTTCAGAGTTAGTGTCAAAATTAGTCAAAGTATCAATTAGAAAATCTTCAATAATTTCCTCAATTTTACACAGATTTTCATGAAAATTGGCTTAAAAGAGAGGGTGTTAAATTCCAAATAAACCATATATCTACAAGAATTCCTATAAACCCAATAGTTTTTGCATCAAAGAGAAATTTGGAAAAAGTCCTCGACAGAGTGTAAGTGAAAATTGTCATAACTTCTCTAATTTTCCATCAATTTTCATGAATGTGGGCTCTAGAGAAAGGGTTTTTAATTTAGAACAATAAATGTATCTATAAAAAAATTGAAAAATTGGAAGGTTCCAGAGTTATTGGGGGATATTCAAAAATGTGACAAACTAAGGAGGGTGTCTTAGAGAAAAACTGGAATAGCTTTCTTAATTTTCAACCGATTTTTATAAAAGTTGGCTTTAAAGAAAGGGTGTTAAATTCCAAATGAAAAACATATCTACAAGAAGTCCCATAAACCCAATAGTTTTTGCATCAAAGAGAAATTTGGAAAATTTGCTAAGTCCTCGACAGAGTGTAAGTGAAAATGGTGATAACTTCCCTAATTTTTCATCAATTTTCATGAATATGGGCTCTAGAGACAGGGTTTTTAATTTGGAACAATAAATGTACCTATGAAAATTTTTAAAAACTGAAAAATTCCAGAGTAAAAGGGAAATGTTGGAAAATGCTTTTCCCCAATTTTCCATCGATTTTTCTAAAACTCGGATCTCAGGAAAGACATTTTAATTATAAACGAAAAATGTATCTACAAAAATTTTCTTAAACCCAACCGTTTCTGAGTCAAGGGAAATTTTGAAAGACTTGCTAATGTTGTCAACAGAATGAAAGTCAAAAGCTGGGATAACTTGCCCAATTTCCCACGGATTTTCATGAAAATTGGCTTGAAAGAAAGGATTTCTAATTGCAAACGAAAAATGTATCTACAGAAAATTTTGTAAACCCAACTGTTTCTAAGTTAAAGGCACTTTTGGAAAATTTGCCACAAAAAAGTCAAAAGTGCAATAACTTCTTCAATTTTCCATCGATTTTCATGAAAATTGTCTCTGAGGAAAGGATTTTTAGTTTAGAACAAAAGATGTCTTTACAAGAATTTAGAAATTTTGGACAATTTCAGAGTTACAGAGCAAAATGGGAAAATGAGTTTCCCTCGAACAGTAACAACAGAAATACAATATACAATACATAAAATAACAGATAAAATAAATAAATGTACAAACCTTCAAGCTCCTTTATAGAGCAATAAATCTTGAAGAGGGTAAAAATAAAACACAAAAACAACAAACTTTATTGTGCCCTAACCAACACAATATGATTAGGGAAAGAAAACTTAATTTTTCAAATTTAAAACATGTTTTTATTGTCAATAATACAATATATACATATATATAAATAAATACAAAATAAACAATTAAATTATATAATAAGGTAAAGGTATATGGTCCAGTCTCTGCTATCGAGAAGTGGCCTCTGGTGACTTCTTGAAACAAAACAAAGAGTCTGCAGCTTCGACACCATTTGAGAGATGGAAAAACAGCTTCATCCTGGAGCACTGTTGGTCTGTACAATTACATACTCAAAGAAAACAATATAATAAAGGATCTTCTATTTTACGACATCATTTATATAAAACAATAAAATTTGTAAAAGATATTATACACATAAACACACACTCACTACAGAATAAGCACAAGAAAAGCACAAAAATAAGCACTACCGATGTCAAAGCGAGCAAATATACAAGCAAAAGGCACTTTAGAGCACCCTGTATACCTTCAAAGAGAAGATATACATAATAACAATTAAAAACATTAAAAATGTACGCAAATATGTACAAAGTTTCATTTCTTTATTTTTTTTTATTAAGCAGCATTGGCAAATTTAAAATTAATAAGCACAAATTGCATATAAAAATGTATATTTCACTCGTACAATTAAAAGGAAGCAGGAAATTAAAAAAAAAATTAAAATTCGAGGGATTTAATAAAATTTTCATGAAAAATCAATAAAAAAATTAAATAAAACCCAAAAAACACCATCAAAAAAACGTAAATCCGCCCCATTTAAAACGTTTCAATAAATATCGATAATAATATCGATTTCCCATAAGGCCCGAAAACGATGGCGGCCATTTTGCCGTCCCAATGGTGGTTGATGACGCCAGCACGCAAACGAGGTCAACGAACCCCGTTGAAAAATGAAAATTTGTTCACGCGAATTTCCACCAAAAAAAATTAGCCCCCCTACTGAATTATACGTCAAAATGAAGCCCTCGATGCATAGAACACGATTCGAGCGCTTTATTTTGTGCAACCGAAAAATTTGCCCAATTATTGCGAAAAAACGACTTTCCAACCAGGAACCAAGGAACGATCAAAAAACGATTATCTTACCTGGCCGTTTTTGTATAGAAGAAACAGGTGCGCACCCACGAAAATTACATCAAAATGAAGCTCGCAGTTTAGAGAACACTTTTCACATGTTTTTTACATTTAATCCCCACTTTTCCCGATTTCCCGGATGATTTTCCGGGAGCTTCCCCCCAATTTTAGCAACCAGTTCCCCAAGTTCTCTAATGGCGCCTGGCATGCGCATTAAGACTCCTTGTTTCGGAGCCTGTCACAAGAGAGAGCGAGAGAGAGATACTGCCAGGAGCTTGTGCGCATAAAACGGCACACGAAATATTTTTTGGTTATGTTCATATTTACATTACCATAAAAACAAATATAGCAAACAAACTCAAGAATTTTGCATAAAACCAAAGTTGGATACATGAAATTAAAGCTGGTTTCATCCCTTTTAAGAATATGTATGGCACTTTAGGGTTTCGTGCAAGAAATAGCCAAATAATTGAAAGTACAACTGACAGGTCCAACTTTCCGAGACCACCATACCCAACACCAAAAATGGAATATTTGGACTTCTGATCGTTCAATTTCCATGATTTTGGTACTGACAGATTTGGAAGAACATTCTGAAGCTTTGAAGACATCAATAATTGAAATTGATTGAGGAGAACTGACTTTATGTGGACACTTGAATGAAAGTCTGTTAGTCGAGACCAGTTTTGATACAAAGTGGCATAACTTTTGTTCTTTTCATCAGATTTGCTTGATTTTGATGTTGATACCTTTAGAAGAACGTTCTGCAGCTTTAGAGACATAAATCATTGAAATTGGTTTAGTAGAATTGTTTTTATGTACAAATTTGTTGAAAGTCCACTGAGAAAATGCTCTCTGGGTACAAAGTGGAATAACTTCTGTTCTATTCATCAGATTTCCTTGATTTTAGTTTTGAAAGCTGAAGAAGACTTCAAAGAATCTTTTAAAACCAAAATCAACCCGATCTGACCACCAGAAGTGGAGTTATGACCCAAGTTACCTCAGACTGTCTTTTTTCTTGGACATGATTTACAAAAACCTGGATAAAAAAGGTTCTAATGGATGGATTTCCATGATTGTTTTAGTGAAAGCTGAAGAACAGTTCAAAGAATCTTTTAAAACAAAAATCAACCCGATCTGACCACCAGAAGTGGAGTTATGACCCAAGTTACCTCAGACTGTCTTTTCCCTTGGACATGCTTTACAAAAACCTGGATAAAAAAGGTTCTAATGGATGGATTTCCATGATTGTTTTAGTGAAAGCTGAAGAACAGTTCAAAGAATCTTTTAAAACAAAAATCAACCCGATCTGACCACCAGAAGTGGAGTTATGACCCAAGTTACCTCAGACTGTCTTTTTTCTTGGACATGATTTACAAAAACCTGGATAAAAAAGGTTCTAATGGATGGATTTCCATGATTGTTTTAGTGAAAGCTGAAGAACAGTTCAAAGAATCTTTTAAAACAAAAATCAACCCGATCTGACCACCAGAAGTGGAGTTATGACCCAAGTTACCTCAGACTGTCTTTTTTCTTGGACATGATTTACAAAAACCTGGATAAAAAAGGTTCTAATGGATGGATTTCCATGATTGTTTTAGTGAAAGCTGAAGAGGACTTCAAAGAATCTTTTAAAACAAAAATCAACTCGATCTGACTACCAGAAGTAAAGTTATGACCCAAGTTACCTCAGACTGTCTTTTTTCTTGCACATGATTTACAAAAACCTGGATAAAAAAGGTTCTAATGGATGGATTTCCATGATTGTTTTAGTGAAAGCTGAAGAACAGTTCAAAGAATCTTTTAAAACAAAAATCAACCCGATCTGACCACCAGAAGTGGAGTTATGACCCAAGTTACCTCAGACTGTCTTTTTTCTTGGACATGATTTACAAAAACCTGGATAAAAAAGGTTCTAATGAATGGATTTCCATGATTGTTTTAGTGAAAGCTGAAGAAGACTTCAAAGAATCTTTTAAAACAAAAATCAATCCGATCTGACCACCAGAAATGGAGTTATGACCCAAGTTACCTCAGACTGTCTTTTTTATTGCACATGATTTACAAAAACCTGGATAAAAAAGGTTCTAATGGATGGATTTCCATGATTGTTTTAGTGAAAGCTGAAGAGGACTTCAAAGAATCTTTTAAAACAAAAATCAACTCGATCTGACTACCAGAAGTAAAGTTATGACCCAAGTTACCTCAGACTGTCTTTTTTCTTGCACATGATTTACAAAAACCTGGATAAAAAAGGTTCTAATGGATGGATTTCCATGATTGTTTTAGTGAAAGCTGAAGAACACTTCAGAGAATCTTTTAAAACAAAAATCAACCCGATCTGACCACCAGAAGTGGAGTTATGACCAAAGTTACCTCAGACTGTCTTTTTTCTTGGACATGATTTACAAAAACCTGGATAAAAAAGGTTCTAATGGATGGATTTCCATGATTGTTTTAGTGAAAGCTGAAGAAGACTTCAAAGAATCTTTTAAAACAAAAATCAATCCGATCTGACCACTAGGAGTGGAGTTATGACCCAAGTTACCTCAGACTGTCTTTTTTCTTGGACATGATTTACAAAAACCTGGATAAAAAAGGTTCTAATGTATGGATTTCCATGATTGTTTTAGTGAAAGCTGAAGAACACTTCAGAGAATCTTTTAAAACAAAAATCAACCCGATCTGACCACCAGAAGTGGAGTTATGACCAAAGTTACCTCAGACTGTCTTTTTTCTTGGACATGATTTACAAAAACCTGGATAAAAAAGGTTCTAATGGATGGATTTCCATGATTGTTTTAGTGAAAGCTGAAGAAGACTTCAAAGAATCTTTTAAAACAAAAATCAACCCGATCTGACCACCAGAAGTGAAGTTATGACCCCAGTTACCTCAAACTGTCTTTTTTATTGCACATGATTTACAAAAACCTGGATAAAAAAGGTTCTAATGGATGGATTTCCATGATTCTTTCAACGAAAGCTTAAGAACACTTCAAAGAATCTTTTAAAACAAAAATCAACCCGATCTGACCACCAGAAGTGGAGTTATGACCCAAGTTACCTCAGACTCTTTTTTCTTGCACATGATTTACAAAAACCTGGATAAAAAAGGTTCTAATGGATGGATTTCCATGATTGTTTTAGTGAAAGTTGAAGAAGACTTCAAAGAATCTTTTAAAACAAAAATCAATCCGATCTGACTACCAGAAGTAAAGTTATGACCCAAGTTACCTCAGACTGTCTTTTTTCTTGGACATGATTTACAAAAACCTGGATAAAAAAGGTTCTAATGGATGGATTTCCATGATTCTTTCAGTGAAAGCTGAAGAACGCTTCAGAGAATCTTTTAAAACAAAAATCAACCCGATCTGACCACCAGAAGTGGAGTTATGACCCAAGTTACCTCAGACTGTCTTTTCCCTTGGACATGATTTACAAAAACCTGGATAAAAAAGGTTCTAATGGATGGATTTCCATGATAAAGGGAAAAATTGGAAAATGTGTTCCCCCTCCAACAATAACAACACAACAAAATACATACATTAAAAACAATAAATAAATAAATGTACAAACCTTGACGCTCCTTTACAGAGCAATAAATCTTGAAGAGGGTAAAAATAAAACACAAAAACAACAAACTTTATTGTGCCCTAACCCAACAATACGATTAGGGAAATCAAACACAAGTCAATCAGATTTAAAACATAATTTATTATAACGCCCATATAAACAAATACAACATAATATAATCACATAATAATAAAAATAGAACATAATCTTCCTAATGATGATCTGCAGCTGCTAAAAGCCCCTCTGCCCCCTTTGTTCCTTCGAGGAGTGTCCCTGATGATGTTGATTCTTACAACGAAACCCTGAGGATCCTCCGGAGCAGTTGCTTATGAAAAATTGTCCTGAATCACTATTTGGTCTGTACTGTGTTACACTCTTAGTTTGATGATTACTTCTTGTCGACACTCAAAGATTAGCATCACACTACTCATATAACATATTATAAAACAATAAAATTGATTATATATATATATATATAAACACACACAAAACCATCACAAAAGGCACAACACAAGCACAAATAGGTCCATGCTTTAGAACACCTTGTATATATCATAAGAGGGATATAAACATAAGACATGTTTATATCAAATATATACAAGGTGTCCAAATTAAAACCACGTCATAAGAAACGAGTGAGAAAAGGAAACGATTGCATTATACTTAGAGAAAAGTACTGTTGCCAGTTATTATTGAAATAGTGTCATTTTAAAGAGAAATTCTTATTGCAACCTGTAATTGTTTAAAATATTGTTTTTTTTATTTAAATTTTAAATGAAAAGTGAGGTTCTCCCTAGAGAAAGCAGCAATAGAGTTAATTAATAAATAAAAATAGACACAAGTTTTAAATTAATCAGTAAAAAGTCCGAACACCAAGAGAATGTTAGGTACTCACTTCCAATCATCTTCTCGTCTTTTTCTGTCTTGTGTTCTCCTCTGGACCCTCGATGACTCCCAGAGGGACTTTTACACCATAGTTGCCATGCCTTTTGAAGTTATTTCTGCAGAAAAGGAGAGAAATCATTGAAAATAAATAAAGAAAACACGGCCTCTTATGTAAAATCAATGATAATATTGATTTTACATAAGGCCCTAATGATGGTGGCCATTTTGTTCTTCATAAGGGTCATCGACCCCCGTGAAAAAGGAAAAACTTTTCACACGAATTTCTATGAAAAAACCTCATGCCCCCCTAGTGAATTATACATCAAAATTAAGCCCTCGATTCACAGAACACGATTCAGGCACTTTTTTTTATGCAACCGAGAATTTGGCCTCTATTTGCCAAAAAACCACTTTGCAACAAAGGACAAAGGAACGATCAAGAAACGATTATCTTACCTAGCGATTTACTATTGAGAAAACCGGTGCACACCGATGAAAATTACATCAAAACGAAGCTGGCGGTTTAGAGAACACTTTTCAAGCACTTTTCGCTATTGATTCCCACTTTTCCCGATTTCCCGGATGATTTTCCAGGATCGATATTAGCAACCGGTGCACGAATCACCCTGACTTTTGCCATTGGGCATGCGCATTCGGAGCCTGTCACAAAATAGAGCGAGAGAGGGATATTTTCGCTGTATGTACTACCAACCGAAATTTCTGTTTGTAAAAATTTGGTTATGTTTGTGTTTATATTACCATAAAAATAAATACAACAACAACAAACAAAGGAAGTTTCTTCCAAGGATTTCGCGTGTGCCCCAAAGTTGGGTGCCTGGAATTAGAGCTGGTTTGATCCTCTTTAAGAATATGTATGGCACTTTAAGGTTTCCTGCAAGAAATAGTCAAAAATTTGTAGGTACAACTGACAAGTCCAACTTTCCGAGACCATCATACCCAGCACCCAAAATGGAATATCTTGACTTCTGATCATTCAATTTCCATGATTTTGGTACTGAAAGATTTGGAAGAACATTCTGAAGCTTTGAAGACATCAATGATTGAAATTGGTTGAGGAGAACTGTCTTTATGTGGACACTTGAATGAAAATCTGTTAGTCGAGACCAGTTTTGATACAAAGTGGAATAACTTCTGTTCTTTTCATCAGATTTGCTTGATTTTGGTGTTGATAGCTTTAGAAGAATGTTTTGCAACTTTGAAGACATAAATGATCCAAATTGGTTGAGTAGAACTGACTTTATTCATAAATATGTTAAAGTACACCACTAAGAGACCCTCAATAGGTACAAAGTGGCATAACTTTTGTTCTATTCATCAGATTTGCTTGATTTTGGTATTGATAGCTTTAGAAGAACGTTCTGCAGCTTTAGAGACATAAATCATTGAAATTGGTTTGGTAGAATTCTTTTTAAGTACAAATTTGTTGAAAGCCTACCGAGAAAAATCCTCTCTGGGTACAAAGTGGAATAACTTCAGTTGTATTCATCAGATTTGCTTCATTTTGGTCTTGAAAGATTGAGAAGAACATTCTGCAACTTTGAAGACATAAATGACCGAAATTGGTTGAGTAGAACTGACTTTATTCATAATTATGTTAAAGTACAGCACTAAGAGACCCTCAATGGGTACTAAGTGGAATAACTTCTGTTCTATTCATCAGATTTTCTTGATTTTTGTCTTGAAAGATTAAAAAGAACGTTCTGCAACTTTGAAGACATAAATGATCCAAATGGGTTGAGTAGAACTGACTTTATTCATAACTATGTTAAAGTCCACCACCAAGAGACCCTCAATAGGTACAAACTGCAATAACTTCTGTTCTATTCCGCAGATTTGCTTGATTTTTGTCTTGAAAGATTAAGAAGAATGTTTTGCAACTTTGAAGACATAAATGATGCAAATTGGTTGAGTAGAACTGACTTTATTCATAAATATGTTAAAGTACACCACTAAGAGACCCTCAATAGGTACACAGTGGCATAACTTTTGTTCTATTTATCAGATTTGCTAGATTTTGGTCTTGAAAGGTTGAGAAGAACGTTCTGCAACTTTGAAGACATAAATGATCCAAATTGGTTGAGTAGAACTGACTTTATTCATAATTATGTTATAGTCCACCACTAAGAGACCCTCAATGGGTAAAAAGTGGAATAACTTCTATTCTATTCATCAGATTTGCTTGATTTTGGCCTTGGAAGATTAAGAAGAACGTTCTGCAACTTTAAAGACATAAATGATCCAAATTGGTTGAGTAGAACTAATTTTATTCATAATTATGTTAAAGTCCACCACCAAGAGACCCTCAATGGGTACAAAGTGCAATAACTCTGGTTCTATTCATCAGATTTGCTTAATTTTGGTCTTGAAAGATTGAGAAGAACGTTCTGCAACTTTAAAGACATAAATGACCGAAATTGGTTGAGTAGAACTGACTGTATTCAAAAATATGTTAAAGTCCACCACCAAGAGACCCTCAATGGGTACACAGTGGCATAACTTTTGTTCTATTCATCAGATTTGCTTGATTTTGGTCTTGAAAGCTTCAGAGGAGTATTCTGCAACTTTAAAGACTTGAATCATTAAAATCGGTTCAGAAAAACTGACTATATCAATCGATTTATTAAAGTTTACCTGAGAGAACTGTCTTTTGATACAAAGTGCAATAACTCTTGTTCTTTTTATCAGATTTGCTTGATTTTGGCCTTGAGAGCTTGAGAAGAACGTTCTTCTTCAACTACGAAGACATAAATCATTCAAATCAGATCAACAGAACCGACTTTATCTATTAATAACCCTCAAGAGAATCCCCTGTTAGTGTAAGATGGAAAATATTATTCATTTATGACCAGAATTTGTTGATTTTAGTCTCTAATGCTTGCAAACAGTATTCTACCTTCTTGAAAGGATACAATATCTCATATGTCATATGCTTAATAGACTTATGCTAAACATCTTCAATCCTATTGATAGTGAGACCATAATATATTAGCAAAATCAGGATGAAATCCGACCAGAGATTATACTACTGAAGTCTCTACAAAGTCCAACATTCTGTTTGCCTTAGATGTAATATAATCAAGGAGTAATGAGAAAAATGCTAGATTATGGTCCAAGTAGACCCCCAAGACCTTTTACCAAGTCAACAGCGTTAAATCGTTAGCAAATAGGGGATATTTCAACTTCAGGAGAAGAACAACCTGAAGAAGCCTTGAGGCATTGAGACAAGCAACCAGCAACCTGAAGTTGGTGCTCATTATTGCTTAAATATTATATGATTTAAACCAAAAAAACAAGGCAACAAGTGATGCCAAGTTTTGACAATTGATGAATCAAGATTTAACAATAAAAGGCTCTAGTAAAATCAGTATAAGTGGCATATATGCCTTGTGGTCTTCATGGAATAAAAGACCACCGATAAATCTTCTATTTTTTAAGGAACAGAGAACATCAGTAGCAGTTAACTCTTGCTATTCTTACTGCAACACATCCAGAGGATAATCTAGATGCAAGATTTGATCTTTAAATCAGCAAGGGAACCTACAGTTTTCTTTCTTGCTTGCAACGTCACACTCAAACCCCACAATAAATAAAGGTTTTACCAACACATTGAACACAAGGGTATTTGAAGCACACCCCCTCTATAAAATCCAACTCCATAATGAAATCATGACTCTTTAGGAATCCCTTGTATGGTGGTATAAAACTGGACCACTTTGCCTTGCAGTCTTAATGAGCTTAAATCATTTACATACAGCAAAAATAATTACACTGAACCTTGAGGTACTCCAGATTCAAAGGATTTAGGATCATACAAGGATCCTGTATACTGTAACTCTCTGGGCAGGATTTGATACTATTAGATCTACACACATCAAATGCCTTGGATAAATCACAAAACACTTCTCCAATAAGCTGAAAACAGCACCATGGCTATTATATTGTGCAAGTTTTTCAACTATCTAGGGTAGAGGGTAGATAGAATGGAAATTGGATGGAAATTACAAGGCTCATGAAAGATAACCACTGTCTCTCTTAATCTCTCACATTAGGGAAAAATGCCAGGAATTGTTTGAATGTCATTCAATGCCAAGTGAGGCAAAAGGAGTAGTAACTTTGAAGATACTCCATCACCTTCAGATGATTTATTTATTTATTCACTAACATGAGCACTGAAACCAGTATCAACCGTCTATAGTTTTTGTATCATTAAAGATGGGGTCCTTGCCTCCTTTACCTGTCTTTAGTGCCGCAATAAGAAAGGGCACAAACACAGGTCACATGTATATATTTGATACTATAGCAGCATCAAATAAGCACCTATTTGTTGAGGTATTAGTTACTAGTTACATGGGTTTCCTTTGCATTTATTTATTTATTTATTGATATTGTTGCCAAAGAAGAATGAGGCATTTTGGCTGCTGGTATTGGAGATACCGAGGAGAAATGATGTGCGAATAAATCAGGAATAAAAAAAAACTAATCAAGATGGTGTCTAAAAGGAAAACGGGACTAGTTCCCTTAATTTCCCATCGATTTTCATGAAAATTGCATTGATGCAAAGGGTATTTAATTTAGAACAATAAATATATCTACAAAAAAAATAAAAAATTGGAAATTTCCAGAGTTAAAGGGGTATTTTCAAAAATATGACAAAATATCGAAGGTGGTGTCTAAGAGGAAAACTGGACTAGTTCCCTTAATTTCCAACCGATTTTCATGAAAATTGCATTAATGCAAAGAGAATTTAATTTAGAACAATAAATGTATCTACAAAAAAAATCAAAAATTGGAAATTTCCAGAGTTAAAGGGGGATTTTCAAAGATATGACAAAATATCGAAGGTGTCTAAAAGGAAAACGGGACTAGTTTCCTTAATTTCCCACCGATTTTCATGAAAATTGCATTGATGCAAAGGGTATTTAATTTAGAACAATAAATGTATCTACAAAAAAAATAAAAAATTGGAAATTTCCAGAGTTAAAGGGGTATTTTCAAAAATATGACAAAATATCGAAGGTGGTGTCTAAGAGGAAAACTGGACTAGTTCCCTTAATTTCCAACCGATTTTCATGAAAATTGCATTGATGCAAAGGGTATTTAATTTAGAACAATAAATGTATCTACAAAAAAAATTAAAAATTGGAAATTTCTAGAGTTACAGGGGTATTTTTAAAAATATGATAAAGTATAAAGGGTGTCTAAGAGGAAAACTGGACCAGTTTCCTTAATTTCCCACCGATTTTCATGAAAATTGCATTGATACAAAGGGTATTTAATTTAGAACAATAAATGTATCTACAAAAAAAATAAAAAATTGGAAATTTCCAGAGTTAAAGGGGTATTTTCAAAAATATGACAAAATATCGAAGGTGGTGTCTAAGAGGAAAACTGGACTAGTTCCCTTAATTTCCAACCGATTTTCATGAAAATTGCATTGATGCAAAGGGTATTTAATTTAGAACAATAAATGTATCTACAAAAAAAATTAAAAATTGGAAATTTCTAGAGTTACAGGGGTATTTTTAAAAATATGATAAAGTATAAAGGGTGTCTAAGAGGAAAACTGGACCAGTTTCCTTAATTTCCCACCGATTTTCATGAAAATTGCATTGATACAAAGGGTATTTAATTTAGAACAATAAATGTATCTACAAAAAAAATTAAAAATTGGAAATTTCTAGAGTTACAGGGGTATTTTCAAAAATATGACAAAGTATAAAGGGTGTCTAAGAGGAAAACTGGACCAGTTCCCTTAATTTCCCACAGATTTTCATGAAAATTGCATTGATACAAAGGGTATTTAATTTAGAACAATAAATGTATCTACAAAAAAAATAAAAAATTGGAAATTTCCAGAGTTTTTCAAAAAATATGACAGGGAGATGATTGGAGTGAATTGGAGAGTTATTTATGAGCACTTGAAAGTTGGATATGATTCAATGATAAAGCTGTTGACCCCCAGTTAGTTTTACCCGGAAAAAATGTATTTAGAGTTAGATTTTGGCAAGTTTGTTGGTAGTAGAAAATAGTGAAGGGATTGTGTTCTATTATCGCCAATTTTCATGGAAATCCATTAAATGGTGAATTATTTATAGACTGGGAAAGTTGGCTGTGAAAAAATGGCGAATGCGCCGACCCTCGGTTACTTTCACCTAGTTTAAATGCCTTTAGGATTAAACTTTGATTGGTTTGTTGGTGGCGGATAATGACGGGAAGATGCAGCTCCATTATCACCAATTTTCATTAAAATCCGTGAATTTGTGAATTACTTATAAGCAGTTGAAAGTTGGGTATGATCAAATAGAAAGGGTCTTAACCCGAGTTAGTTTTATCCAGCTAAAATGCCCTCAGAGTTATTTTTTGACTACTTTGGTAGTAGTGAGTAATGATGCAAGGATTTAGCGTTTTATTAGCACCAATTTTCATTAAAAATTCATAAATTGACAAATGATTTATAGGTTAACGAAGTTGGCTATTAAGAAATGGCGACCTACACATACTTTTACCTCGTTTAAATGCCTTTAGGATTAAAATTTGATTGGTTTGTTGGTGGCGGATAATGATGGGAAGATGCAGCTCTATTATCCTCAATTTCTATGGAAAATCATGAATTGGAGAGTTATTTATAAGCAGTTGAAAGTTGGCCATGGTGAAGCTGTTGACCCCCAGTTAGTTTTACCCGGAAAAAAATGTATTTAGAGTTAGATTTTGGCAAGTTTGTTGGTAGTGGGAGATAGTCGAAGGATTCTGCTCTATTATCAGCAATTTTCATGGAAATCCATTGAATGGTGAATTATTTATAGACTGGGAAAGTTGGCTGTGAAAAAATGGCGAAGGCGCCGACCCTCGGTTACTTTCACCTAGTTTAAAAGATTCCAGGGAGATTTTCAAAAATATGACAAAATATCGAAGGTGGTGTCTAAGAAAAAAACTGGAATAGCTTGCTTAGTTTCCAACCGATTTTCATGAAAATTGGATTGATGTAAAGGGTATTTAATTAAGAACAATAAATGTATCTACAAAAAAATCAAAAATTGGAAATTTCCAGAGTTAAAGGGGGATTTTTAAAAATATGACAAATTATCGAAGGCGTCTAAGAGGAAAACTGGTGTAGTTCTCTTAATTTCCAACCGATTTTCATGAAAATTGAATTGATGCAAGGGGTTTTTAATTTGGAACAATAAATGTATCTACAAAAAAAATCAAAAATTGGAAATTTCCAGAGTTAAAGAGGGATTTTCAAAAATATGACAAAATATCAAAGTTGTGTAAAAGGTAAACTGGACCAGTTTCCTTAATTTCCCACCGATTTTCATAAAAATTGTATTGATGCAAAGGGTATTTAATTTAAAACAATAAATGTATCTACAAAAAAAATAAAAAATTGGAAATTTCCAGAGTTAAAGAGGATTTTCAAAAATATGACAAAATATCGAAGGTGTCTTGAAGAGGAAAACTGGACTAGCTCCCTTAATTTCCCACCGATTTTCATGAAAATTTCATTGATGCAAAGGGTATTTAATTTAAAACAATAAATGTATCTACAAAAAAAATCAAAAATTGGAAATTTCCAGAGTTAAAGAGGATTTTCAAAAATATGACAAAATATCGAAGGTGTCTTGAAGAGGAAAACTGGACTAGCTCCCTTAATTTCCCACCGATTTTCATGAAAATTGCATTGATGCAAAGGGTATTTAATTTAAAACAATAAATGTATCTACAAAAAAAATAAAAAATTGGAAATTTCCAGAGTTAAAGAGGATTTTCAAAAATATGACAAAATATCGAAGGTGTCTTGAAGAGGAAAACTGGACTAGCTCCCTTAATTTCCCACCGATTTTCATGAAAATTTCATTGATGCAAAGGGTATTTAATTTAGAACAATAAATGTATCTACAAAAAAAATTAAAAATTGGAAATTTTCAGAGTTACGGGGGTATTCTCAAAAATATGACAAATTATCGAAGGTGTCTAAGAGGAAAACTGGACTAGTTCCCTCAATTTCCCACCGATTTTCATGAAAATTGCATTGATGCAAAGGGTATTTAATTTAAAACAATAAATGTATCTACAAAAAAAATCAAAAATTGGAAATTTCCAGAGTTAAAGAGGATTTTCAAAAATATGACAAAATATCGAAGGTGTCTTGAAGAGGAAAACTGGACTAGCTCCCTTAATTTCCCACCGATTTTCATGAAAATTTCATTGATGCAAAGGGTATTTAATTTAAAACAATAAATGTATCTACAAAAAAAATCAAAAATTGGAAATTTCCAGAGTTAAAGAGGATTTTCAAAAATATGACAAAATATCGAAGGTGTCTTGAAGAGGAAAACTGGACTAGCTCCCTTAATTTCCCACCGATTTTCATGAAAATTGCATTGATGCAAAGGGTATTTAATTTAAAACAATAAATGTATCTACAAAAAAAATCAAAAATTGGAAATTTCCAGAGTTAAAGAGGATTTTCAAAAATATGACAAAATATCGAAGGTGTCTTGAAGAGGAAAACTGGACTAGCTCCCTTAATTTCCCACCGATTTTCATGAAAATTTCATTGATGCAAAGGGTATTTAATTTAGAACAATAAATGTATCTACAAAAAAAATTAAAAATTGGAAATTTTCAGAGTTACGGGGGTATTCTCAAAAATATGACAAATTATCGAAGGTGTCTAAGAGGAAAACTGGACTAGTTCCCTCAATTTCCCACCGATTTTCATGAAAATTGCATTGATGCAAAGGGTATTTAATTCAAAACAATAAATGTATCTACAAAAAAAATCAAAAATTGGAAATTTCCAGAGTTAAAGAGGGATTTTCAAAAATATGACAAAATATTGAAGGTGGTGTCTAAGAGAAAAACTGGGCTAGCTCCCTTAATTTCCCACCGATTTTCATGAAAATTGCATTGATGCAAAGGGTATTTAATTTAAAACAATAAATGTATCTACAAAAAAAATGAAAAATTGGAAATTTCTAGGGTTAAAGGGGGATTTTCAAAAATATGACAAAATATTGAAGGTGGTGTCTAAGAGAAAAACTGGACTAGCTCCCTTAATTTCCCACCGATTTTCATGAAAATTTCATTGATGCAAAGGGTATTTAATTTAGAACAATAAATGTATCTACAAAAAAAATTAAAAATTGGAAATTTTCAGAGTTACGGGGGTATTCTCAAAAATATGACAAATTATCGAAGGTGTCTAAGAGGAAAACTGGACTAGTTCCCTCAATTTCCCACCGATTTTCATGAAAATTGCATTGATGCAAAGGGTATTTAATTTAAAACAATAAATGTATCTACAAAAAAAATCAGAAATTGGAAATTTCCAGAGTTAAAGGGGGATTTTCAAAAATATGACAAAATATTGAAGGTGGTGTCTAAGAGAAAAACTGGACTAGCTCCCTTAATTTCCCACCGATTTTCATGAAAATTGCATTGATGCAAAGGGTATTTAATTTAAAACAATAAATGTATCTACAAAAAAAATGAAAAATTGGAAATTTCCAGGGTTAAAGGGGGATTTTCAAAAATATGACAAAATATTGAAGGTGGTGTCTAAGAGAAAAACTGGGCTAGCTCCCTTAATTTCCCACCGATTTTCATAAAAATTGCATTGATGCAAAGGGTTTTTAATTTAGAACAATAAATGTATCTACAAAAAAAATCAAAAATTGGAAATTTCCAGAGTTAAAGGGGTATTTTCAAGAATATGACAAAATATCGAAGGTGGTGTCTAAGAGGAAAACTGGACTAGTTCCCTTAATTTCCAACCGATTTTCATGAAAATTGCATTGATGCAAAGGGTATTTAATTTAGAACAATAAACGTATCTATAAAAAAAATCAAAAATTGGAAATTTCCAGAGTTAAAGGGGGATTTTCAAAAATATGACAAAATATCGAAGGTGGTGTCTAAGAGGAAAACTGGTCTAGTTCCCTTAATTTCCAACCGATTTTCATGAAAATTGCATTGATGCAAAGGGTATTTAATTTAAAACAAAAAACGTATCTATGAAAATTTGGGAAAACTGGAAAATCACAGAGAAAAATTGGAAAATTGAAAAATGTGGTCCCCTCCATTAATAACAAAAAAAAATATATAAAATTCATTAGAAAAAATAACAAATCAAATAAATAAATGTACAAACCTTGAAGCTCCTTTACAGAGCAATAAATCTTGAAGAGGGTAAAAATAAAACACAAACAACAAACTTTATTACCCCTAACCAACAATAATATGATTAGGGAAAGAAAACTCAATTTTTCAAATTTAAAGCATATTATTCTTATTGGTAATGGTACAATACATAAATAAATAAATAAATAAATAAATAATTAAATCATATATTAAGGAATAACTGTGGTCCAGTCATCTGCAACAACTACTCCCTTGCTTTCCAGAAGTTGTTCCTGGTGATTTTTTGAAACAAAACAAAGAGTCTACAGCTTCACTCTTTCTATGGAACCTCTATGGTGCAGTTGTTTATGGCAAATTGAGTTTCCTGGATCACTATTAAGTCTGTACAGTTACAGACTTAATAGTGATCCAGATAAATAACTTTATACACATAAGCACACACCCACTACACAAAACGCACAAAAATGAGCACTACCGATATCAAAGCGAAAAAATATACGAGGGATAGGCACTATAGGGTACTTTGCAACACCCTGTATACCTTCCAAGGAAAGATATACATAATACCAATTAAAAACATTAAAAATCATATCAAACATACGCAAATATATACAATTAAAAAAAAAACTTTATTGCAACCCTGCATTAATTTAAATCATACCTATTTTGTTCTTTTTTGTAAATGTTGCCAAACTTATATAAATTTATTTAATATTAAATTTCCCTTAATTGCAACACAGCATTATTTATATTATTAGGATAGTAGCTTCCTGTTAAGCAGCATTGCCAAATTTCAAATTAATAAGCCAAACTTGCAGATAAACAATAATTAATGTTGCTTACCACTAACCTCGAGGGAGAGGCATTTCCTTACATTTTCTTCTGGACACGTGATAACTGCAAGAGGGTTGACGCCGATGAAATTTGTGGTTATATCTACGTAAAAAGAGAAAAATAATTGAAAAAATCCTAAATCCACTCCATTTAACACAATTCAATGTAAAATCAATAATAAAATCGATTTTATTTAAAGGCCCAAATGATGGCGGCCATTTTGTCGTTCACGAAGGTCATCGACCCCCCAGTGAAAAACGAAAAACTTTTCACACGAATTTACGCGCGAAAAACTTACGCCCCCCAACGATATATACACCAAAATAAAGCCCTCGATTCATATAACACCATGCAACTACTGTTTTTCACGTAACTTCCGAATTTTCCGAGTCATCTCGGAAAAACCACTTCCCAAAGGACCGAAATCTTACCTCACTGTTTTTCCATAGAAAAAACAGGTGCGCACCCTCGAAAATTACATCAAAATGAAGCGGGCGCTTTAGAGAACACTTTTCGCACGTTTTTCATAATTAATTCGAACTTTTCCCGATTTCCCGAGCGTTTTTCCGGGAGCTCCCCCCCATTTCAAGGGTACCGCCGGACGTCTCCCTGGGAAAGGACCTCGGGAACCGAATGGCGAATGCGCTTTACGTTGCTCTTATCCGGAAGCTGTCAGATCTGTCGCTTGTCAGACTGGGACGCCCGCGGTGGCGTAAGGACGAACTAATTAATAATGACGATCACATAACCTCACAAATGGAAATGCCCCCGTAATAGGGACTTAAGACGCCTATTGCGGCCCCAAAAAGTGCGATTCGCTTGATTTTTTCGATAAAATCAATGAAAAACGATCCTTAGGTTTCCTGGGAAGTGTGTATTACCACTCAGCTGACATAAATTCCTATAAACATTAAGGACATGTTTAGGTCCTTAAGAACCAACTTTTCTCCTGGAAATTTCACATAAGCCCTAAAGTTTTATACATGAAATTGAAGCTGGTTTCACCCTCTTTAAGAATATGTGTAGCACTTTAGCCCTTATGCAATAAAAAGTGTGTTTTGTGAACAATTACAATAACCCGAGACCTCACCATACCCAAGTGTTACAAAACCAAATATCTGCCCCCTCTAGTAATGTTTTTTGCCTTATTTTTGTTCCTAAGTGGCTCTGACAGAACGTTCTGCAACTTTTGAAGAGCAAAGGAATCAATGTGGATGGATCGAAGTGGGTTTAGCCATAAATGTATAAAAAAATCTTTTCGAAGAAGCTTCTTTAAGTATGATGCACTATAACTTAGCTCCTAAGGAACCGATTTGAATGATTTTGGCCTTAAAAGCTTTGGAAGAGCATTCTGCAACTTTAAAGGTTGAATGAATCAATTTGGATAACTAGAACTGACTTTATCCAGAAATATGTGAAAAATCCCTTCAAAGTGCCTTGTTTTTCTATAATGTCACTTAACTTAGCTTCTAGTAAACCGATTTGGATGATTTTGGTCTTGAAAGCTTTGGAAGAGCATTCTAGAACTTTTAAAGGTTGAATGAATCAATTCGGATGAGTAGAACTGACTTTATCCAGAAATATGTAAAAAATCCCTTCAAACAGGTCTCTTTTTGTACAATGTCCTTTAACTCAGCTTCTAATAAACCGATTTGGATGATTTTGGTCTTAAAACGTTTGGAAGAGCATTCTAGAACTTTTAAAGGTTGAATGAATCAATTCGGATCGGTAGAACTGACTTTATCCAGAAATATGTAAAAAATCCCTTCCAAGAGGCCTTCATTTGTATAATGTCTTTTAACTCAGCTTCTAATAAACCGATTTAAATGATTTTGCTCTTAAAAGCTTTGAAAGAGCATTCTGCAACTTTTAAAAGTTGAATGAATCAATTCGGATGAGTATAATTGACTTTATCCAGAAATATGTAAAAAATCCCTTCAAAGTGCCTTGTTTTTGTATAATGTCCCTTAACTTAGCTTCTAATAAACCGATTTGGATGATTTTGATCTTAAAAGCTTTGGAAGAGCATTCTACAACTTTTAAAAGTTGAATGAATCAATTCGGATCAGTGGAACTGACTTTATCCAGAAATATGTAAAAAATCGATTTTAAGTACCTTGTTTTTGTATAATGCACTGTAACTTTGCTTCTAAGGAACTGATTTGGATGGATTTGGTCCTAAAACCTTTAGAAGGACATTCTGAAACTTTTAAGGCATGAATGAATCAATTCGGATGACTAGAACTGACTTTATCCAGAAATATGTAAAAAATCCCTTCAAAGTGCCTTGTTTTTGTATAATGTCCCTTAACTTAGCTTCTAGTAAACCGATTTGAATGATTTTGGTCTTAAAAGCTTTGAAAGGTCATTCTAGAACTTTTAAAGGTTGAATGTATCAATTCGGATCAGTAGAACTGACTTTATCCAGAAATATGTGAAAAATCCCTTCAAGCAGGTCTCTTTTTGTATAATGTCCTTTAACTCAGCTTCTAGTAAACCGATTTGAATGATTTTGGTCTTAAAACCTTTGGAAGGGCATTCTAGAACTTTTAAAGGTTGAATGAATCAATTCGGATGAGTAGAACTGACTTTATCCAGAAATATGTAAAAAATCCCTTCAAAAAGGTCCCTTTTTGTATAATGTCCTTTAACTCAGCTTCTAATAAACCGATTTGAATGATTTTGGTCTTAAAAGCTTTGGAAGAGCATTCTGGAACTTTTAAAGGTTAAATGAATCAATTCGGATCAGTAGAACTGGCTTTATCCAGAAATATGTAAAAAATCCCTTTGAAGTGCCTTCTTTTTGTACATTGTTCTGTAACTTTGCTTCTAAGGGACTGATTGGGATGGATTTGGTCTTAAAACCTTTGGAAGGACATTCTGTAACTTTTGAAAGTTGAATGAATCAATTCGGATCAGTAGAACTGACTTTATCCAGAAGTATGTGAAAAATCACTTTCAAGGGGTCTCTTTTTGTATAATGTCTTTTACCTCAGCTTCTAGTTAACCGATTTGGATGATTTTGGTCTTGAAAGCTTTGGAAGAGCATTCTACAACTTCTAAAGATCGAATGAATCAATTCGGATTAGTAGAACTGACTTTATCCAGAAATATGTAAAAAATCCCTTTGAGGTGCCTTCTTTTTGTATAATGTCCCTTAACTTAGCTTCTAGTAAACCGATTTGCATGATTTTGGTCTTGAAAGCTTTGGAAGGACATTCTAAAACTTTTAAGGCATGAATGAACTATATCGAATGAGTAGAACTGACTTCACCCAGAAATATGTAAAAAATCCCTTCCAAGAGGCCTGCATTTGTATAATGTCCTTTAACTCAGCTTCTAATAAACCGATTTGGATGATTTTGGTCTTAAAAGCTTTGGAAGAGCATTCTGCAACTTTTAAAAGTTGAATGAATCAATTCGGATGAGTAGAACTGACTTTATCCAGAAATATGTCAAAAATCCCTTCAAAGTGCCTTGTTTTTGTATAATGTCCTTTAGCTCAGCTTCTAATAAACCGATTTGGATGATTTTGGTCTTAAAAGCTTTGGAAGAGCATTCTGGAACTTTTAAAGGTTGAATAAATCAATTCGGATGACTAGAACTGATTTTATCCAGAAATATCTGAAAAATCCCTTCAAAGTGCCTTCTTTTTCTATAATGTCCTTTAACTCAGCTTCTAGTAAACCGATTTGGATGATTTTGGCCTTAAAAGCTTTGGAAAAGCATTCTTCAACTTTTGAGAGTTAAATGAATTAATTTGAACAAGTAGAAGTGCCTTTATCCCAAAATATACCTCCCCAAAAAATAATGTTAAAATAATGGCCTTAGAGTTAAAATTTATTTTAATTGTGTATAAAGGCCAACAGAGGAAGGCTTAGGCTCCATTACTACCAATTTTCATTAAAATCAATCAATTAGGAACGAAGTTATGAGCCGTTGAAGAGTGGCTTTAATTTGAACAAACCCAGTGTGGTCTAGCGCATCCACCATTTCATCACAGCCAATATTCATTCCTTTATTTAAACTAAACAATTGATTTTCATGAATATTGGTTATAATGGAGCCTACAAGTCTTCCTTTGTCACCTAATAGAAACAATTGAGTCAAGCCTGAGGCCTTTGAAGATAATTCAAGTTTAATACATAAATCGAAGCAGTAGTGCAGCATTTTTACCTGTAAATTATTTTTCAGAAGAAAACAAGAGAATACAGAACAAATTACCTTAACTGTTACCTTTAAATGAGGTCAAGTCACTCAAATCTCCTTAATCCAGGACTGGAAGAGCACAGGAGCACTAAACATGCAATATTTATATATATTATGTATATGAATAAAATAAATAAATAAACAAATAAATACATGGTTTTATTGGTTTACATATATTATGCCTTACGCCCAAATATATCAAAATTACCTGGAACAAATAGTTTTGACTAATAATTAAAAAACACTTTGGTTTGCGTCGACGGCGACATCTATTAGTATATAGTGGAACTAACTAGGATTATTAAAGGTTAAAAAAATGCCTGCGCCCCATTTAAAAGTACATAAAAATGAAGCCCGAGCCCTTTAGAACCCGTTTTATAAGCCCCCGGGGGCGTAATGACAGTTTTTCGGGGTAAAATCCGGTCTTTTGTGGTGCCCCATAGGCCAAACCGTTTTTGACCCCTAGGGGTTGAAAAAACGCGGCCCCCTCCGTGAAAATTACACCAAAATGATCAGGGCAACTTGTAGAACAATTTTCAATAAAATTTTTACAGTTTTAATGCATTTTTACCTGTTTTTTTCAAGTTCTTGTCACCGCACCATCCACACATGAAAGAACACAAATTTTTTAAAAACAATTGAAGAAAAAAATGACGGTGAGCGTGCGCACTACCTCGCCCCCATTGCAAAGGCCACCTCGATCGTTTTTAGGCCCAAATAAACTCATTTCTAACCTCATTCTTTTATTTAAATAATATTTTCTATTAAATTATACAAATATTAACATTATAATTTATAAAAATAAATATTTCATTAATGAGAAGTGTATTGGGTTGCCTGCGATCCATCAAAAACTGTCACCGTGACTGTCACCCATGCCAATTAAAAATTTTCCAAACAATGCCACACATTTATTAAAAAATACCCGATTTCTATTAATTGTCAGAAGGAAAGCCCTAAATCCCCAAAATGTCCGGTTATCAAAGGTTATGGAAGCTCAAAGGGAGCCTCGCGTCCCTCAAAAATTACAAGGTAATCGGGCAATGTTTTGGGTAACTTTGAGGTTATGTTATATCACAACTTGCGCCTTATTTTCAGAATATTAGCAAATTAAACGATATTTTGGGCAAGGAAATCGATGCCGCTTGTGGAAAATTGAAAGTTTTATCAGACACAACCGTTGGCTTAAGTCGCATTAAGGTATAAACCCTAAAAAATGTCATATTGAGTCACCCTAATTGACCCCATGTTTGCTTTAGGAAATCAACCAATTACTCAGCAAAGAATGCAACAAAACCATCAATAAGGTCTCAGTAAGTCTTCCTTAAGCCCCTTGAAAGATTCTCTATATGTTCTTTATTTATATTTCATAATTCTTTTAGCGTAACAGCTATTGCAGCTTGTTCACCTTACCCGACTCCTTGGAGAGGAAAAAGGAGCAATTAAAACGAAAGGTAACAGTCCACAACCCTTTTACTACATACATAAACAACATTTAACCCCCTTCCAGTTCATTAAGCCCCAAAAAATCAAAAAAGAGCTGCTAGAGAAGCTTTTAAGCAACAAATTGCCCCATGGCTTCGCCCTGGGGGCCACAGGCCTTAGCCTAAGGGAGAGCCAAACCGGTGCAGCCCTAGAAGCAGCCTCAAAAGCCGGTAAGTCTCTTGTCTTGCTTTTAAATGCGTTTGTTTTATTGTTTATTACGCTTACGGAGGTCTGGGGATATTCAGGGATACAGAGACTGTCGGGGCAGGTAAACAGTGTTTTTTTTAAAATATTTAATTAATTAATTGTACTGTTTAAAGCTGCCTTAAATGGGGCCAAGATCGATAGTTATTCTGACTGTTTTGTGGTCAGAACAGGGAAGTACGGTAAGATTTATTATTAATTGACTTAAGATCTTACTATTTTTTTATTGTACCCTTAAAGCTGACCTTAAGGAGCCCCTTAAGGGATTTGAAGGGAATGCGGGTGAGTCCTGAGATGGTTTTTAAGTTTGTCTACATGAATGAGAGGGTTTAATGTAAATACTTTTAACAGGGATTGTTTTACGACCCTTTGAATTGGAGGAAAGTGAAATTTTTAATTTTTTTTAACCCTAGACAAAAAAAATTGCTGTGGGGCTCAGGATGACCTCAAAGGGTCTTAATTTACCCTAAAATATTCTTGATACCCTATTTTACATATGAAAAAATGTTTCAGGTTAATAACTTAAATAGGGATGTTTTTACAGCCCTTCAAACTTAAGGAAGAAGAAATTCAATAATTTTATGACTCTCTCCAGGAAAAAAATTACTGTGGGGTTCAGGGTGCTCTCAAGGGGATTTAATTTACCTCAAATCATTCTTGAGATCCTATTCTACATAGAAAAAAATGTTTCACAGTAGTAACCTAAAAAGGGATGATTTTACAGCCCTTTAAAGTTAAGGAAAAAGAAAGTTTTAATTTTTTTTGACCCTGTCAAGAAAAAAATTTATTGCGAGGCTCAGAATAGCCTTAAGCCCTTCGAATTTGTTTCAAATCGCTCTTAAGATTCCACTTTACATAGAAAAAAAAGATTTAGGTTAGTAACTTGAATGGGGATGTTTTTACAGCCCCTCAAAGTTAGGTAAAGACAAATTTAACAGTTTCTTTGACTCAGGTCAGAAAAAAATTAGCTGCGGGGCTCAGGATGCCCTCAAAGGGTTCTAATTTATCTCAAATCACTCTCGAGACTCTATTTTACCTAGAAAAAAAGTTTCAGGTTAATAAGTTGAAAAGGGATGTTTTTACAGCCCCTCAAAGTTAAGAAACCAGATTTTTTTGAATTTTATTGACTCCGGTCAGAAAAAAATTTACTGCGGGGCTCAGGATGCCCTCATAGAGTTCTAATTTACCTCAAATCACTCTCGAGGCTCTATTTTACCTAGAAAAAAAGTTTCAGATTAATAAGTTGAAAAGGGATGTTTTTACAGCCCTTCAAAGTTAGGAAATGAGAAATTTTGAACTTTATTGACTCCGATCAGAAAAAAAATTACTGCGAAGTTTAGGATGCTCTCAAAGGGTTCTAATTTACCTCAAATCACTCTCGAGACCCCATTTTACCTAGAAAATAAAGTTTCAGGTCAATAAGTTAAAAAGGGATGTTTTACAGCCCCTCAAAGTTAAGAAACCAGATTTTTTTGAATTTTATTGACTCCGGTCAGAAAAAAATTTACTGCGGGGCCCAGGATGCCCTCAAAGGGGTCCAATTTACCTCGAATCACTCTCGAGACCCTATTTTACCCAGAAAAAAAAGTTTCAGGTTAATAAGTTGAAAAGGGATGTTTTTACAGCCCCTCAAAGTCAGGAAACTAAAAATTATGAATTTTATTGACTCCGGTCAGAAAAAAATTTACTGCGGGGCTCAGGATGACCTCAAAGGCTTCTAATTTACCTCAAAGCACTCTCGAGACCCCATTTTACCCAGAAAAAAAAGTTTCAGGTCAATAAGTTGAAAAGGGATGTTTTTACAGCCCCTTAAAGTTACGAAACCAGATTTTTTTGAATTTTATTGACTACGGTCAGAAAAAAATTTACTGCGGGGCTCAGGATGCCCTCAAAGCGCTCTAATTTACCTCAAATCACTCTCGAGACCCTATTTTATGCAGAAAAAAATATTTCACTTAAATAACTCAAAAAGGGAAGTTTTGATCTGATTTGAAACATTCCCGATCAACAGATGGGGTCCCGGAGTCGATCCCGGAACCCCCGCCCCTTCCGGACGTCGCTTCGGAGGCCCTAAACCAACTGAACGCGTTGGGGGAGCCCACCTTGGCCTCCCTGGGGCTGGGGGGCTGGACCCCCGTGGGCATCGTCCAGAACTGTTTGGAGTACGTGCACGTGACCATGGGCCTGGAATGGTGGGCCACCATAGCTTTAGGTAATCGGTCCTTTGTGCTCCTCTTTTTTTTGGAAACAATTGACTGATTTCCAGGCACGTTGGTTATCAGGCTGTGCCTGTTTCCCCTCGTGATAATCGCCCAAAGGAACGCCGCGAGGATGAACAATTATTTGCCCCAGATGCAGATGATTCAGATGAAGTTGTCCGAGGCACGTCAAACCGGGGATGCGTTGAACGCGGCCCGATATAGTCAGGAATTGATGCGTTTCATGAACGAGAAGGGCCTGAACCCTCTGAAGAATATGGTCGTGCCGTTGGTTCAGGTACTTTTGACCCTTTTTCGAGGGTTTTTCATCCCCCAAAAAAAAAAAATGAATCGTTTTTTAGGCGCCGATTTTCTTGTCTTTCTTCATGGGGCTCCGGAAGATGGCCAACGTGCCCGTGGAGAGTCTGAGGACCGGCGGGATCCTGTGGTTCCCCGATCTCACCCTGCCCGATCAGTATTTCCTGTTGCCGGCCATCACCAGTTTGACCCTGTGGGTGACTATAGAGGTGAGTGTTTTTTTTTGAAAAAATGTCGATAATTTTTTTTCGGGTGGTCGAATCCGGGTTTTTCTTTCACTCGATTGTTCTAAATAGTGGATTTTGTGTTGAGGGAAAATTTCAGGTCGATCGCGTGATTAGGGAATTTTTTACGAGGTGTCAAAGTCGAAGGGGGTGGAATTAAGGTGATATTTGACTCTGGCTAGGAAAAAATTCATTGCGAGGCTCAGGGTGCCCTCATACTCTTCGAACTTACCTTAAATTACTCACAAAACTTTATTCTATATTGAAAAAAAGGTTTCACGTTAATACCTCAAAAGGGGAACTTTTTAAAGCCCTTCAAAGTTCAGGAAAAAAAAAATTTCAAATTTTTTGACTTTGACCAGAAAAAAAATTACTGCAAGGCTCAGGGTGCCCCTAAACCCTTTTAACTTTTCTTAAATTATTGTGTAGACCCTATTCTACACTGCAAAGAAGGTTTCAGGTTAATATCGTCAAAAGGAAACTTTTTACAACCCTTCAAAGTTGAGGAAGAAGAAATTCTTCATTTTTTTGACCTTGGTCAGAAAAAAAATTACTGCAAGGCTCAGGGTGCCCCCAAACCCTTTTAACTTTTCTTAAATTGTTCTGTAGACCCTATTCTACACTGCAAAGAAGGTTTTAGGTTAATATCTTCAAAAGGAGATTTTTTACAACCCTTCAAAGTTGAGGAAGAAGAAATTTTTAATTTTTTTGTCTCTGGTCAGGAAAAAATTTACTGCAAGGCTCAGGGTGCCCCAAAACCCTTTTAACTTTTCTTACATTGTTCTGTAGACCCTATTCTACACTGTAAAGAAGGTTTTAGGTTAATGTCTTCAAAAGGGTATTTTTTACAGCCCTTCAAAGTTGAGGAAGAAGAAATTTTTAATTTTTTTGACCTTGGTCAGAAAAAAAATTACTGCAGGGCTCAAGGTGCCCCTAAACCCTTTTAACTTTTCTTAAATTATTCTGTAGACCCTATTCTACACTGTAAAGAAGGTTTCAGGTTAATATCCTTAAAAAGGCACTTTTTACAGCCCTTCAAAGTTGAGGAAGAAGAAATTTTTAATTTTTTTGACTTTTGATCGGGAAAAAATTAATTGCAAGGCTCAGGGTGCCCTTGAGTCCTTTTAATTTACCTCAAATTACTCTCAAGAGAGCATTTTACATTAAACAGAAGGTTTCACATGAATCTCTTCAAAAGGGAACTTCTTACAGCCTTTCAAAGTTGCGTAAGAAGAAAATTTTAATTTTTTTGACTTTGACCGGGAAAAAATTAATTGCAAGTCTCAGGGTGCCCTCGAGTCCTTTTAATTTACCTCAAATTACTCTAAAGACCCAATTCTACCTAAAACAGAAGGTCTCACCTTAATCCCTTAAAAAGGGAATTTTTTACAACCCTTCAAAGTTGAGGAAGAAGAAATTTTTAATTTTTTTGACTTTGACCGGGAAAAAATTAATTCCAGGGCTCAGGGTGCTCTTAGGTTCTTTTAATTTACTTCAAATTACTCTAAAGACCCCATTCTACACTGCAAAGAAGGTTTCACGTTAATACCTTCAAAAGGAACTTTTTTACAGCCCTTGAAAGTTAAAAAAAAATAAATTTTAATTTTTTTTCACCCTGGTCAGAAAAACTCTTACTGCGAAGCCCAAGATGCCCTTAAGCGGTTTTAATTTACCTTAGATCACTCTTAAGACTCCATTCTACCTAAAACAGAAGGTTTCACCTTAATCCCTTAAAAAGGGCACTTTTTACAGCCCTTGAAAGTTAAGGAAAAAAAATCATGATACCTCCAATGGGACTTTTCATCCGTTTAGGTGGGTGCAGACGCCGGTAGACTCTCCTCCCAGAACATGGCCATAATGAAATACGTCCTGCGGGGTCTACCCTTAGTGATCCTGCCCTTCACCCTGAATTTCCCCACGGCCATTTTGTGCTACTGGGTGTCCACCAATTTCATCTCGCTGGGTCAGGTGGCGTTCCTGCGGATCCCGAAGGTGCGAAACTACTTCAACATCGAGCCGTTGATCAATTACACGCCCGAGCAGTTGCCCACGAAACCCAAAGGGTTCACGCAAGGGATTAAGGAATGTGAGTGACTCAGAAAAAGGGTTCGGAGGGTGGAAGTTATCGATTGTTTTTTTTTTTGTTCCGTGGGAAATTTTAGCTTGGGCCAACGTTAAGATAAGCAGGGAGCTGGAGGAGAGGAGGAGGATCGACGAGTTGCAGTTCCAGAGGGCGGGAAAGGGTCCCATCCAGAAAACGTACAAATACGACCCCACCAAGGGGGTGCCGATCAGTGCGAAAAAGCGCGATTAACGTATTGTTATATTTTAAGGTTAAAATAAACGTTTGTTTTTAGTTTAAATGGTGTTTTTGTCTGGATTTTGTGGAGAAATTGGCAACGTCGCTTATATGGTTCGAAAGGGGATTGAAGGGGCTTTAATTTGATGTATAGATGTTGGGGGGTTAATGAGGGAAATTAGGTAGTAAACGAGGCTGGAAAGTTGGGTTAGGTTTATGGGGGGTTGACCTGGAAAAATGTAAATATTTCTCGATTTGTTTGAAACTTGGCAATGTTGCTTTTATGGTTAGAAAGGGGGTGAAATGGGCTTTAATTTGATATATAAAAGTTGGGTGGTTAATAAGGGAAATTAGGGAGTAATCGAGGCTGAAAAGTTGGGTTAGGTTTATGGGGGGGTTGACCTGGAAAAATATTAATATTTCTCGATTTATTTGAAACTTGGCAACGTTGCTTTTATGGTTAGAAAGGGAATGAAATGGGCTTTGATTTGATGTATAGAAGTTGTAGGGTTAATAAGGGAAGTCAAGGAGTAATCCATGTTGGAAAGTGGGGTTAGGTCTATGGGGAGTGCACCTGGAAAAATGCAAATATTTCCAGATTTGTTTGAAACTTGGCAACGTTGTTTAGATGCCTAGAAAGGGAATGAAATGGGCTTTAATTTGATGTATAGAAATTGTAGGGTTAATAAGGGAAGTTAAGGAGTAATCCATGTTGGAAAGTTGAGTTAGGTTTATGGGGGGTTGACCTGGAAAAATGTAAATATTTCTCGATTTGTTTGAAACTTGGCAACGTTGCTTTTATGGTTAGAAAGGAGTTGAAATGGGCTTTAATTTGATGTATAAAAGTTGGGTGGTTAATAAGGGAAATTAGGGAGTAATCGAGGCTGGAAGGTTGGGTTAGGTTTATGGGGGGTGGACCTGGAATAATGCAATTATTTCCAGATTTGTTTGAAATTTGGCAACGTTGCTTACATGCCTAGAAAGGGAATGAAATGGGCTTCAATTTGATGTATAGAAGTTGGGGGGTTAATGAGGAAAATTGGGGAGAAATCGATGCTTGAATGTTGGGTTAGGTTTATAGGGAGTGGACCTGGAAAAATGTGAATTTTTCCGGATTCGTTTGAAACCTGGCAACGTTGGTTACATTTTTGGAGAGGGAATTGAATAGGCTTTAATATGATGTATAAAAATCTAGGGGTTAATGAGGGAAATTAGACAGTAATCGATGCTTGAAAGTTGGGTTAGGATTATTGGAGGTGTGCCTGGAAAAATGCAATTATTTCCAGATTCGTTTGAAATTTGGCAACGTTGCTTACATGCCTAGAAAGGGAATGAAATGGGCTTCAATTTGATGTATAGAAGTTGGGGGGTTAATAAGGGAAGTTAAGGAGTAATCCATGTTAAAAAGTTGGGTTAGGTCTATGGGGGGTGGACCTGGAAAAAACGCAATTATTTTCAGATTCGTTTGAAACTTGGCAACGTTGCTTACATGCCTAGAAAGGGAATGAAATGGGCTTCAATTTGATGTATAGAAGTTATAGGGTTAATAAGGAAAGTTAAGGAGGAATCCATGTTGGAAAGTTGGGTTAGGTCTATGGGGAGTGCACCTGGAAAAATGCAAATATTTCCAGATTTGTTTGAAACTTGGCAACGTTACTTATACGGTTAGAAAGGAGATGAAATGGGCTTTAATTTGATGTATTGAAGTTGGGGAGCTATGGGGAAAAATAGGGAGTAATCGATGCTTAAAAATTGGGTTATGATTATTGGAGGTGTGCCTGGAAGAATGCAAATATTTCCAGATTCGCTTGAAACCTGGCAACGCGGCTTATATCCCTGGAAAAGAAATTAAACCTGCTTCAATTTGATACATAAAACCCCGAGGGTTAACGGGGCAAATCACTAAATAACCATTAAAGAATAAACAGCGTCTTTATTTACATTCATATAAATCACAAATACAAATAAAATAAAATAAAATACAGGCTCGTCACAGTATCCAGCGGTAAACATACGTCACAGTTCGGGAGCGAGGAGGAGGAGGGAGGAGGAGGGAAAGAGAGGCACGACCCGAAATCGACCCTCGACCCTTCACGTGATAAAACTACTCGCGATGACACACCAATTGGGACAAAAACTCCACCAGGGTCCTCGTGGGCCTCCCAGACATTCCCTCCCTCAAATAGGGATAATCCTTGCCGTCGGTTCGCATTACGCCAAACGTGTCCATGTGCAGCCAGTCGCCGCACGGCACAAATTCGTTCAAAAAGGCCGCCACCTTGCAGGCCTGACCGCACCTGCAAAAACAAACCATTAATTCAACATTCGGCCCCATAACCTCCCCCCAATTATTATACGTCAAATTAAAGCCCGTTTCATTGCCTTTCCAGGCATGTAAGCCACGTTGCCAAGTTTCAAACGAGTGCGGAAATATTTGCATTTTTACAGGTGCACTACCTGGCAAACTGAACCCAACTTTCCGGCATCGATTACTCCCGAATTTGCCCCAATGACCCCCCAACAATTATACATCAAATTAAAGCCCGTTTCATCCCCCACGCAGACCCGCCATCGAAAAAAGCAATAACCGTCGCCCCTCACCTGGGTCTCCCTCCGCGTCCGTACGTCTTCACGTCGACGGCGTGATGGTGGGCCACCAGCTTGGTAAAGTGTTCCCACAGGGGGAATCTCCAGACGCGGTCTCCACTCTCACGAGATGTGGCCAGCATATACTCCCAGAGGGCCTCAGAGTTGGAAAAGACACCGCTGGCGGCCGCTCCCAGCGAGTGTTTCATGTCGTTGGTCATCGTGCCCACGTCCACAATAAACCTGCCAGACCGAGTTTGTTTATTATGGTTTCAGTGAGTTTATGAGGAAATTTTGATTGGTTTGTTACCGGGAAGGGATAGGAGAAGGTTCAGGCTCCATTGTCGCCAATTTTCATGAAAATCGAGCAATTAGGAAAGGAGTTATGGGGGTTAAAGAGTGGTTAACAAGAAATGGTGAAGGTGCCGACCCAGGTTTGTTTCCTGCTGTTTAAATGAGCTCAAGGTTTAAATTTGACTGGTTTGTTACCAGTAAAGGATATGAGAAAGTTCGGGCACCGTTGTCACCAATTTTCATGAAAATCAAGCATTAAGGAAAGAAGTTATAAAGGGTTGAAGTTTGGTTATGAAGAAATGGTGAAGGTGCCGACCCAAGTTTGGTTCTTATTGTTTAAATGCGCTGAAGGTTAAAGTTTGACTGGTTTGTTACTAGTAAAGGATAGGAGAAGGTTCGGGCACCATTATCACCAATTTTTATGAAAATTACTAAATTACTAAAAAAGTTATAAGAGGTTGAATATTGGGTATCAAAAAATGGTAAAAGCGCCAACACCGACTTAGTTTGTCCCTCTTTAAATGGTCTTAGAGTGAAGGTTTAACTGGTTTGTTACTAGTAGGTTATTTAGGAAGGTTCAGGCTCCATTGTCACCAATTTTCATGAAAATCACTCAATTAGTAAAAAAGTTATAAGAGGTTAAATATTGGGTGTGAAGAAATGGTGAAGGTGCCGACCCAAGTTTGTTTCTTATTGTTTAAATGAGCTGAAAGTTAAAGTTTGACCGGTTTGTTACTAGTAAAGGATAGGAGAAGATTCAGGCTCCATTGTCACCAATTTTCATGAAAATCACTCAATTAGTAAAAAAGTTATGAGAGGTTGAATATTGGGTATCAAAAACAGGTAAAAGCGCCAACACCGACTTAGTTTGTCCCTCTTTAAATGGTCTTAGAGTGAAAGAGTGACTGGTTTGTTACTAGTAGGTTATTTAGGAAGGTTCAGGCTCCATTGTCACCAATTTTCATGAAAATCACTCAATTAGTAAAAAAGTTATAAGAGGTTGAATATTGGGTATCAAAAAATGGTAAAAGCGCCAACACCGACTTAGTTTGTCCCTCTTTAAATGGTCTTAGAGTGAAGGTTTAACTGGTTTGTTACTAGTAGGTTATTTAGGAAGGTTCAGGCTCCATTGTCACCAATTTTTATGAAAATCACTCAATTAACAAAAAGGTTATAAGAGGTTAAATATTGGGTGTGAAAAAATGGTGAAGGTGCCGACCCAAGTTTGTTTCTTATTGTTTAAATGAGCTGAAAGTTAAAGTTTGACCGGTTTGTTACTAGTAAAGGATAGGAGAAGATTCAGGCTCCATTGTCACCAATTTTCATGAAAATCACTCAATTAGTAAAAAAGTTATAAGAGGTTGAATATTGGGTATGAAAAAATGGTAAAGCCGCTAACACCGACTTAGTTTCTCACTCTTTAACCGATCTTAAAGTGAAATGGTGACTGGTTTGTTACTAGTAGGTTATTTAGGAAGGTTCAGGCTCCATTGTCACCAATTTTCATGAAAATCACTCAATTAATAAAAAAGTTATAAGAGGGGTATAATTATATATTATAAAAAAGTTATAATATTGGGTATGAAAAAATGGTAAAAGCGCCAACCCCAACTTAGTTTTACCCTCTTTAAATGCCCTTAGAGTGAAACTTTGACTAAAATGTTTCTAGTAGGCTCTAGTAAAAGGTTTCGGCTCCCTCACCACCATTTTTCCATAAAAATCAATAAACAATAGAAAAGAGTACAGTACCTGGGCCAAAAGTTTTGGGCATAAACGAGGGCGTCGGCCAAACACAGTCGCCCCGCCGTATCCGTCGACTCAATCTTGATACTTTTCCCGTTCATCGCCTTGACAATGTCGCCGGGGCGCATCGCGGCGCACCCGGGCATGTTCTCGCAAAGGGGCACCAGCGCCCGAATGTTGATGGGGAGTTGGAGGCCCGCGACCGCCCTACAGGCCGCGACGACGCACGCCGCGCCCCCCATGTCGCCGCGCATGTAACGCTGTTTGTTGCAGGGCTTCAGACACAGGCCGCCGCTATTGTACGTGATCCCTTTGCCGATTAAAACCTGCGAAAAATTGGGGAAAATTTGGGGGGATTTTCCAGGCAGTCGCAAGGGGGTTTTCTGGATTTTTCTCGGAAAGTGTTGGGAATATTGGGGATTTTTTGTTACCGTTGGATTCCCCGGTGAAAATGGTGCAAATTATGTAGAATAACTTTCAGTGGTAAAACTGAAAATAACTGAGTTATGGAAGGTTTTTTGGAAAAAAAATTTTTTTTTTGTAAATATTTTTTTTTTGGTAAGATAATAAATCATGCAAAATGCTTCAAAAAAGCTCAATAAAACTTTTTCGAAAAATGCACCAGAAAAAAGTTATGAGCAAATTTCCCAAGATTTTCTACCATGGGAAATTTCAATTTTTTTAGTTTTTATTTTTTTTCTAGAAAAATATTAGCTATAGAAAAAAAATTGTTTAAACAAAAGTTGTTTGGAATGTCAATGCGCATCAGATGCAACAAAAAAATATTTTTTATCTCAAATAGTTTTCGAGAAAATTGGAAAAAACCCCTTAACAGTTTTTTCTAATTTTCTCGAAAACTATTGCAAAAATTAAATATTTTCTTTCACCATCGCATTCCTTTTTAAAAATCCTACAAATCATGTAGAGTAACTTTTATTCGTAAATCTCAAAATAAAGGAGTTATGGACGATTTTTGAAAAAATTGGCAAATTTTTGGTAAAAAATTTGAAAAAAAAATTTTTTTTTCGAAAAAATAATTTTTTTTTTTAGTACGTCGATAGAATGTCTTAAATCCTTCAAAAAAGCTTAATAACATTTTTGTGGAAAATGCACCGATTAAAAGTTATACCTAAAAGTTTCTGCCTCAAAAAATCCAAAGGGGTGACCATGAAAAAATTGTCAATTTTTTGGTTTTTATTTTTTTTCCGGGAAAACTATTGTCAGGAGAAAAAAATTGTTTTAATAAAAGTTATTTGGAATGTCAACGCGCATCAGATGCAATAGAAAAATAATTTCTATCTATCATAGTTTTCCAGAAAATTGGAAAAAACCTCTCAACAGTTTTTCCTTATTTTCACGAAAACTATTGGGAAATTTGAAAATTTTCTTTTACTATAGAATTCCTTAATAAAAATGCAACAAATCACCTAGAATGGCATTTAGCCGAAAATCTCAAAATAAAAGAGTTATGGGCGTTTTTTGAAAAATTGGCCAATTTCGGTGAAATTTTGGAAAATTTTTTTTTTTTTAATTTTTTTTTTGTTGGTATATTCATAGAACATCTAAAATCCTTCAAAAAAGCTTAATAAGTTTTTTTTCAAAAATGCACCAAAAAAAAGTTATAGCTAAAAATGTCTCTTGAAAAATCCAAAGGGGTGACCATGAAAAAATTTTCAATTTTTTGGTTTTTATTTTTTTCCGGGAAAACTATTGGCAGGAGAAAAAAAACTGTTATAATAAAAGTTGTGTGGAATGTCAATGCGCATCAGATGCAACAAAAAAATAATTTCTATGTGCAATAGTTTTCCGGAAAATGGGAAAAAACCTCTAAACAGTTTTTCGCAATTTTCACGAAAACCATTGGGCAAACTGGAAATTTTCTTTTACCGTTGGATTCCCCAGTAAAAATGCTACAAATCATCTAGGATAGTATTTAACCGTAAACCTAAAAATAAAATAGCTATGAACGATTTTTGAAAAAATGTAAAATTTTTTGGGCAAAAAATTTGAAAAAAAAAAATTTTTTAGAAAAATTTAAATTTTTTTTTCCAAAATATTAGTCATACAAAATGCTGCAAAAAAGCTCAACAACACTTTCCCGAAAAATGCACCAAAAAAAAGTTATGGCCAAATTTCCCAAAAACCCACCTAGGGGGGGTACCACAACGGAAAACCCCATTTTCCTGGCAAACCATTGGCCGCACCAAAAAACCTGCCAGAATAAAACTTGTCTGGAATCCCAAGACGCATCGGATCCACAAAAAAAAATCCCTCTCAACCCCAACACTTGCCAGAAAACCGACCCCAAAAGCAACAAATACACATTTTAACCTAGGGCGCCCATAGTTATGACATTGTGATACCTACCACGGGCCGCTCGTCCCGCGACGCCCCATAATAACTCAACTCGAGGAAAATGGGGGGCTCGCACGAGCCCTGCGCCACCGCCAAAAACGCGTACATCTTCTGCGTCTCCGCCCAGCCGCGCACCTTCACCTCCACGTTCACCCCCGACTTGCACAGCACCTCGACCGCGTTCTGCGCAAACGACGTCGGCGTCATCAGGTTGGCGGGCGTGTCCATCAGTTGACGGGCCAAATTCTGCGCGGCCGCCTTCTGTAAACCGATCTGCCAGCCGGTCCAGTCGCAATCGTCGTACAGTTCCAACTGCGGCACGTACATTTGATATTTGCGCATCTTTTTTTCTTGATAGAGCCACACCCCGAGGGCGGAACCTTCCGCGGCCGATTCCGCGTGTCCAAAACTCTCCACGTACACCTTTATCGCGTTCATTTTTTGGAGGGCCTTCGCCCCCTGCGCCGAGGCGATCCTTATAGCCTCTTTACCTGCGGGAGGTTAATT
Organism: Anthonomus grandis grandis; assembly: GCF_022605725.1. Classification (NCBI taxonomy): domain Eukaryota; kingdom Metazoa; phylum Arthropoda; class Insecta; order Coleoptera; family Curculionidae; genus Anthonomus; species Anthonomus grandis. Next base: position 645,533 of record NC_065564.1, on the reverse strand, counting down.
GTTAATGCAACAAGTTCAAGCCCAACCAACTCGATTTGTTTGGATTTTTTTATTTGCGGGCGATAGGGAAAAGTTTGAGCTTCCGTTACCAGCAATTTTCATAAATAACAATTGATTAGCAACGGAGTTATAAGCCGTTGAAACTTGACTATGAAAAAAAGAGAGAGGCACCAGGACTAATGGTGTATCTTGCTCTCTAAATGGCCTTGGAGTTTAAGTTTCACTAAAGTGTTTCTAGTAGGCTATTGGAGAAGCTTTAGACTCCATTGCTACCAATTTTCATAAAAAACAATTGACTAGCAACAGAGTTATAACCTGTTGAAAAGTGGTTGTGAGGAAATGGTGAAGGCGCCCACTCTCAATTTGTTGCTCTCTTTACTATTGGCTCTACTACTCTCACTATTGGCTAGGGAAAAAAATTGTTATAATAAAAGTTGTTTGGAATGTTAATGTACATCAGGTGAGTTAAAAAAATAATTTTTATCTTCAATAGTTTTCCAGAAAATTGGGAAAAACAACAACTTTCAACAGTTTTTCTTGATTTTCTCGAAAACTATTGGGAAATTTAAAAATTTTCTTTTACCATTAAATTCCCCATTAAAAATGCTACAAATTATCTAGAATAACATTTAGTCGTAAATCTCAAAATAAAAGAATTACAGACAATTTTTAGAAAATTTTTGGTAAAATAATGAAAAAAAATTTTTTTTGAAAAAAATTTTTTTTTTGGTACATCGATAGAACATTCAAAATCCTTCAAAAAAGCTTAATAAAACTTTTTTGGAAAATGTACCAAAAAAAAGTTATACTCAAAAATGTCTTCCTGAAAGAAGCCATAAGGGTCATCCATGGGAAAACTTTAATTTTTATGGTTTTTATTTTTTTTCTGGAAAACTATAGACTGTAGAAAAAAATTGTTATAAAAAAAGTTGTTTGAAATCTTAATGCGCAGCAGATGCATTAAAAAAATATTTTTTATCTTCAATAGTTTTCCAGAAAATTGGGAAAAACCTCTCAACAGTTTTTCTTATTTTTCCCGAAAACTATTGGGAAATTTGAACATTTTCTTTTACCATAGAATTCCTCATTAAAAATGCTACAAATCATCTAGAATAACATTTAGTCGTAAGTCTCAAAATAAAGGAGTTGTGCAAGATTTTTGAAAAAATAAGAAAATTTTAACTTAAAAATTAAATTTTTTATTTTTCAAAAAAAACAAAAATTTTTTTTTGCTAGAACGATAAATCTAACAAAATGCTTCTAAAAACCTTAATAAAACTTTCTGAAAAAATCTATCAAAAAAGAGTTATGGACAAACTTCCTTTTCAAGTGCACGCCCTGAGACCCAACTTTCTATCTTGCTCTCTCAATGACCTTGGAGTTTAAGTTTGAATAAGTTGTCTCTAGTAGACGACAGGAGACGCTTGGGGCTCCATTACTACCAATTTTCATAAAAAACAATTGACTAGCAACGGAATTATAAGCCGTTGAAACTCGACTATGAAAAAAAGGGAGAGGACCAAGACCAATGGTGTATCTTGCTCTCTAAATGACCTTGGAGTTTACCATTGAATGAATTGCTTCTAGTAGGCCATTGGAGAAGCTTTAGACTCCATTACTACCAATTTTCATAAAAAACAATTAATTACCAACGGAGTTATAAGCCGTTGAAACTTGACTATGAAAAAAAGGGAGAGGCACCAAGCCCAATGGTGTATCTTGCTCTCTAAATGACCTTGAAGTTTACCATTGATTGAATTGCTTCTAGTAGGCTATTGGAGAAGCTTCAGACTCCATTACTACCAATTTTCATAAAAAACAATTGATTAGCAAAGGAGTTATAAGCTGTTAAAGTCGGTTGTGAAGAAATGGTGAAGGCGTCAAGCCTCAATTCATTTCTCGCGCTTTAAGGGGGCCTTAGGGTTCAGCTTTGGATGTATTGTTACCAGTAGGAGATGGGGGAAGGATCAGGCTCCATTACAACCAATTTTCATAGAAAACAATTGATTAGCAAAGGAGTTAGAGGCTGCTAAACTTGGCTCCTAAAAAATGGTGTGAAGACAACAACCCTCAATTCATTTCTCGCTCCTTAAGGGGGCCTTAGGGTTAAGCTTTGGCTGTATTGTTACCAGTAGGAGACAGGGAAGGGTACAGGCTCCATTACAACCAATTTTCATAAAAAACAATTGAATATCAAACTTACCCTCGTCCATCTGCTCGAACACGTCGTATCCCTGACACTCCCTGCCGAGCCCCACCACCGCCACAGAGCTGAACTCCTCGTCGAGATTAAAGTAGACCCGGACCTCGCCCTTTTTGGGCGGTTTCCCCGCGTACTGGAGCAGCTCGTACAAACGGCCGCACACCATCGCGTTGTACCGTTCCCCGGTGGGGGTCAATTTGCCGGGATCGTAGACGTCATCGGGATTCGTGTAGATCCCCAAAACGAGACCCTTCATGCGGTTGCTGCGGCACGCGTGATCTAAATCGGGCGGGGGGCAGCCGGGGGCGAGCGGGGGCGGCCCCTTACGGGTACCGACCGCGTCCGCGAACGTTCGAACCGCCGCACTCGGGGCGAAAAAACGCCTCGACGGTTTCGCTAGTAGTAGGGAGCGCAAAAGACTCATCTTTTGTTTTTTTGTTTGTTTCTTTGGTTTATTTGTTTACAGGCCGTACATTACTCACAATTTTAATCAGTTTTTTTCCACTTAACGAGGAGCGAAATTTGATTGATTTGTCAAAAAAAAAACCGTTTGTTTTTATTGATTTTTGTGGTGGTTGTGCTGTTTTTTGTTTTTTAGGGTTGCCGGGGTGACGCACCTTTTGCACGGCTCACTTAGGGGTGCCAGGGGCTCGGAGCACCTGGAACATCACTAAAATCGGTGAAAAAGAGTCTCCGGGGAGCGAGAAAACCACAGTAATTCAGCTTGTGGCAGTTGTAAAGAAATGGTGAAGGCGCCCGACCCAGTTTGTTGTTACTTCCCTCATTAAATGGCTTTAGAGTAAAATTTTGACTGGATTGTTTCTATTGGGCAATAAAGGAAGGAGTAGGCTCATTACTACCAAATTTCATAAAAATCACTCAATTATGAAAAAAGTTATAAGAAATATGGGCCCAAATTTTTGTCTCAGTTTTTTAATGGACTTAGAGTTATAGTCTAATTAAATTGTTTATAACAGGCGACAATAGAAGCTTTGAAATCCATTACTACCAATTTTCATAAAAATCAGTTAATTAGGAAAGAAGTTATAAGAAGTTGAAAATTGGTTAGAATGAAATGGTGAAGGCGCCAACCCCCACTTAGTTCCACACGGTTTAAATGGGTTAAGACTTGCCTTTGATCGAATTGTTTCTAACAGGTGACAGTGAAAGGTTTGGACTCTGCTAGTACCAATTTTCATCAAAATCAAACAATTAGAAAAGAAGTTATAAGAAGTTGAAAATTGGCTATGAAGAAATGGTGAATGCATGAACCCCAAGTTAGTTGCACATGGTCTAAATGGCTTTAGACTTAACTTGGACTGAATTGCTTCTAATAGGTGATAGTCGAAGGTTTGGACTCCAAAACTACCAATTTTCATGAAAATCAGATAATTAGGAAAGAAGTTATAAGAGGTTGAAAATTGGCTATGAAGAAATGGCGAATGCATAAACCCCAAGTTAGTTGCACATGGTCTAAATGGCTTTAGACTTAACTTGGACTGAATTGCTTCTAATAGGTGATAGTCGAAGGTTTAGACTCTACTACTACCAATTTTCATGAAAATCAGATAATTAGGAAAGAAGTTATAAGAAGTTGAAAATTGGCTATAAAGAAATGGCGAATGCATGAACCCCAAGTTAGTTGCACATAGTTTAAATGGCTTTAGACTTAACGTTGATCGAATTGTTTCTAGTAGGTGATAGTCGAAGGTTTAGACTCCACTACTACCAATTTTCATGCAAATCAGTTAATTAGGAAAGAAGTTATAAGAAGTTGAAAATTGAATATAAAGAAATGGCGAATTCATGAACCCCAAGTTAGTTGAACATGGTTTAAATGGCTTTAGACTTAACTTTGATCAAATTGTTTCTCGTAGGTGATAGTCGAAGGTTTAGACTCCATTACTACCAATTTTCATGCAAATCAACTAATTAGAAAGCATGTTATCTTACCAAGAAAACAACAAGGGGACTGCTGGACAATTTACTTTTGATCCTCTTATCTATATAACACTACTATAACAAGAATCTTAATAATATCTACCAAAAAGGGAGACAATAAGTAGTTTCTGCCCGAGGTTCCCTTATTTCCAACATAAATCTACGATATAGTACATTTAGCACCCGTAACACCTAAGATATGTCTAGAAAACGTCAGTCTAAACCTACTACTTCATAACTGCTTCTAAAACAGTTTAAAATTCCTTATGTTTTTTCTTCTTTTGTTAATTGTTTGATTCCCCAATAAAGAGTATAAATTTTGATCCGGAGAAAGAGAGAATGAACGTTGTTCGCCATTATCACAGTCGCATCACGCAAAAACTTCCAAAAACAAAATTCCTAAACCTGCGAAGACAGTTGAATTTCCTCTTGCACCACCACGTTGGCGTTCCTGTAGAGGTTTCCCAGTCTGGTGACGCGTGAGGGTAAGGGCTGCTCGTCCGAGGGCTACAGCTATGCGGCGGTCAAAGTGGCGTCCGACTGGGCCAAATTGGTGCTGGTCGATTCCTTGATGATGCTCGACCCTTTGGTTTTCTCGTTGAGGGAGTCGTACATCGGATACTCGCAGCAGATGATGAATTTCAGGAACTGGGGCACCTCCTCGTAGATGGAGGGCGGAATGGGGATCAGGGGCGAGGTGGAGGACTTGTAGTAGCGGTACTCCGAGTCGCTGTAAAAGACGAGGAACATTTATCACCGATTTTTACCTTAATTGTTTCTGTCTATAGGTAACTAGGAACAGAGAAGGAGTTGGACTAACGGAGTATTACAATTCAAAAGTAGACCAGACAGACTTGAATTCCACCAAGTTTCATTGCTTGAAACAAACCAGGAAAAAAGTTATGAGCATGTAAAATTTGGCTCCAAGGGACTTTTTCCTAAATTGTTTCGGTCTGTAACTCAGAACAGAGAAGGAGTAGGACTAAGGGAGTTTTACAGTTCAAAAGTAGACCAGACAGACTTGAATTCTACCAAGTTTCATTGCTTGAAACAAACCAGGAAAAAAGTTATCAGCATGTGAAATTTTGCAAAAAAGGACTTTTACCTTAATTGTTTCGGTCTGTAACTCAGAACAGAGAAGGAGTAGGACTAAGGGAGTTTTACAATTCAAAATTAGACCAGACAGACTTGAATTCTACCAAGTTTCATTGCTTGAGACAAACCAGGAAAAAAGTTATGAGCATGTGAAATTTTGCAAAAAATGACTTTTACCTTAACTGTTTCGGTCTGTAACTCAGAACAGAGAAGGAGTTGGGCTAAGGGGGTTTTACAGTTCAAAAGTAGACCACACAGACTTGAATCCTACCAAGTTTCATTGCTTGAAACAAACCAGGAAAAAAGTTATGAGCATGTAAAATTTGGCTCCGAGGGACTTTTTCCTAAATTGTTACTGTCTGTAACTCAGAACAGAGAAGGAGTTGGACTAAGGGGGTTTTACAGTTCAAAAGTAGACCAGACGGACTTAAATCCTACCAAGTTTCATTGCTTGAAACAAACCAGGAAAAAAGTTATGAGCATGTAAAATTTGGCTCCGAGGGACTTTTTCCTAAATTGTTACTGTCTGTAACTCAGAACAGAGAAGGAGTTGGACTAAGGGGGTTTTACAGTTCAAAAGTAGACCAGACAGACTTGAATCCTACCAAGTTTCATTGCTTGAAACAAACCAGGAAAAAAGTTATGAGCATGTGAAATTTTGCAAAAAATGACTTTTACCTTAACTGTTTCGGTCTGTAACTCAGAACAGAGAAGGAGTTGGGCTAAGGGGGTTTTACAGTTCAAAAGTATACCAGACAGACTTGAATCCTACCAAGTTTCATTGCCTGAAACAAACCAGGAAAAAAGTTATGAGCATGTGAAATTTTGCAAAAAATGACTTTTACCTTAACTGTTTCAGTCTGTAACTCAGAACAGAGAAGGAGTTGGGCTAAGGGGGTTTCACAAATCAAAAGTATACCAGACAGACTTGAATCCTACCAAGTTTCATTGCTTGAAACAAACCAGGAAAAAAGTTATGAGCATGTAAAATTTGGCTCCGAAGGACTTTTTCCTAAATTGTTACTGTCTGTAACTCAGAACAGAGAAGGAGTTGGACTAAGGGGGTTTTACAGTTCAAAAGTAGACCAGACAGACTTGAATCCTACCAAGTTTCATTGCTTGAAACAAACCAGGAAAAAAGTTATGAGCATGTGAAATTTTGCAAAAAATGACTTTTACCTTAACTGTTTCGGTCTGTAACTCAGAACAGAGAAGGAGTTGGACTAAGGGGGTTTTACAGTTCAAAAGTAGACCAGACAGACTTGAATCCTACCAAGTTTCATTGCTTGAAACAAACCAGGAAGAAAGTTATGAGCATGTAAAATTTGGCTCCGAGGGACTTTTTCCTAAATTGTTACTGTCTGTACCTCAGAACAGAGAAGGAGTTGGACTAAGGGGGTTTTACAGTTCAAAAGTAGACCACACAGACTTGAATCCTACCAAGTTTCATTGCTTGAAACAAACCAGGAAAAAAGTTATGAGCATGTGAAATTTTGCAAAAAATGACTTTTACCTTAACTGTTTCGGTCTGTAACTCAGAACAGAGAAGGAGTTGGGCTAAGGGGGTTTTACAGTTCAAAAGTAGACCAGACAGACTTGAATCCTACCAAGTTTCATTGCTTGAAACAAACCAGGAAAAAAGTTATGGGCATGTGAAATTTTGCAAAAAATGACTTTTACCTTAACTGTTTTGGTCTGTAACTCAGAACAGAGAAGGAGTTGGACTAAGGGGGTTTTACAGTTCAAAAGTATACCAGACAGACTTGAATCCTACCAAGTTTCATTGCTTGAAACAAACCAGGAAAAAAGTTATGAGCATGTAAAATTTGGCTCCGAGGGACTTTTTCCTAAATTGTTACTGTCTGTAACTCAGAACAGAGAAGGAGTTGGGCTAAGGGGGTTTTACAGTTCAAAAGTAGACCAGACAGACTTGAATCCTACCAAGTTTCATTGCTTGAAACAAACCAGGAAAAAAGTTATGAGCATGTGAAATTTTGCAAAAAAGGACTTTTACCTTAACTGTTTCGGTCTGTAACTCAGAACAGAAAAGGAGTTGGACTAAGGGAGTTTTACAATTCAAAAGTAGACCAGACACACTTGAATTTTACCAAGTTTCATTGCTTGAAACAAACCAGGAAAAAAGTTATCAGCATGTAAAATTTGGCTCCGAGGGACTTTTTCCTAAATTGTTACTGTCTGTAACTCAGAACAGAGAAGGAGTTGGACTAAGGGAGTTTTACAATTCAAAAGTAGACCAGACAGACTTGAATTCTACCAAGTTTCATTGCTTAAAAAAAACCAGGAAAAAAGTTATGAGCATGTGAAATTTTGCAAAAAAGGACTTTTACCTTAACTGTTTCGGTCTGTAACTCAGAACAGAGAAAGAGTTGGACTAAGGGAGTTTTACAATTCAAAAGTAGACCAGACACACTTGAATTCTACCAAGTTTCATTGCTTGAAACAAACCAGGAAAAAAGTTATGAGCATGTAAAATTTGGCTCCGAGGGACTTTTTCCTAAATTGTTACTGTCTGTAACTCAGAACAGAGAAGGAGTAGGACTAAGGGAGTTTTCCAATTCAAAAGTAGACCAGACAGACTTGAATTCTACCAAGTTTCATTGCTTGAAACAAACCAGGAAAAAAGTTATCAGCATGTAGAATTTGGCTCCGAGGGACTTTTTCCTAAATTGTTACTGTCTGTAACTCAGAACAGAGAAGGAGTAGGACTAAGGGGGTTTTACAGTTCAAAAGTAGACCAGACGGACTTAAATCCTACCAAGTTCCATTGCTTGAAACAAACCAGGAAGAAAGTTATGAGCATGTAAAATTTGGCTCCGAGGGACTTTTTCCTAAATTGTTACTGTCTGTAACTCAGAACAGAGAAGGAGTTGGATTAAGGGGGTTTTACAGTTCAAAAGTAGACCAGACAGACTTGAATCCTACCAAGTTTCATTGCTTGAAACAAACCAGGAAAAAAGTTATGAGCATGGGAAATTTTGCAAAAAATGACTTTTACCTTAACTGTTTCGGTCTGTAACTCAGAACAGAGAAGGAGTTGGGCTAAGGGGGTTTTACAGTTCAAAAGTATACCAGACAGACTTGAATCCTACCAAGTTTCATTGCCTGAAACAAACCAGGAAAAAAGTTATGAGCATGTGAAATTTTGCAAAAAATGACTTTTACCTTAACTGTTTTGGTCTGTAACTCAGAACAGAGAAGGAGTTGGACTAAGGGGGTTTTACAGTTCAAAAGTATACCAGACAGACTTGAATCCTACCAAGTTTCATTGCTTGAAACAAACCAGGAAAAAAGTTATGAGCATGTGAAATTTTGCAAAAAATGACTTTTACCTTAACTGTTTCGGTCTGTAACTCAGAACAGAGAAGGAGTTGGGCTAAGGGGGTTTTACAGTTTAAAAGTAGACCAGACAGACTTGAATCCTACCAAGTTCCATTGCTTGAAACAAACCAGGAAGAAAGTTATGAGCATGTAAAATTTGGCTCCGAGGGACTTTTTCCTAAATTGTTACTGTCTGTAACTCAGAACAGAGAAGGAGTTGGATTAAGGGGGTTTTACAGTTCAAAAGTAGACCAGACAGACTTGAATCCTACCAAGTTTCATTGCTTGAAACAAACCAGGAAGAAAGTTATGAGCATGTAAAATTTGGCTCCGAGGGACTTTTTCCTAAATTGTTACTGTCTGTAACTCAGAACAGAGAAGGAGTTGGACTAAGGGGGTTTTACAGTTCAAAAGTAGACCACACAGACTTGAATCCTACCAAGTTTCATTGCTTGAAACAAACCAGGAAAAAAGTTATGAGCATGTGAAATTTTGCAAAAAATGACTTTTACCTTAACTGTTTCGGTCTGTAACTCAGAACAGAGAAGGAGTTGGGCTAAGGGGGTTTTACAGTTTAAAAGTAGACCAGACAGACTTGAATCCTACCAAGTTTCATTGCTTGAAACAAACCAGGAAGAAAGTTATGAGCATGTGAAATTTTGCAAAAAATGACTTTTACCTTAACTGTTTCGGTCTGTAACTCAGAACAGAGAAGGAGTTGGACTAAGGGAGTTTTACAATTCAAAAGTAGACCAGACAGACTTGAATCCTACCAAGTTTCATTGCTTGAAACAAACCAGGAAAAAAGTTATGAGCATGTGAAATTTTGCAAAAAAGGACTTTTACCTTAACTGTTTCGGTCTGTAACTCAGAACAGAAAAGGAGTTGGACTAAGGGAGTTTTACAATTCAAAAGTAGACCAGACACACTTGAATTTTACCAAGTTTCATTGCTTGAAACAAACCAGGAAAAAAGTTATCAGCATGTAAAATTTGGCTCCGAGGGACTTTTTCCTAAATTGTTACTGTCTGTAACTCAGAACAGAGAAGGAGTTGGACTAAGGGAGTTTTACAATTCAAAAGTAGACCAGACAGACTTGAATTCTACCAAGTTTCATTGCTTAAAACAAACCAGGAAAAAAGTTATGAGCATGTGAAATTTTGCAAAAAAGGACTTTTACCTTAACTGTTTCGGTCTGTAGCTCAGAACAGAGAAAGAGTTGGACTAAGGGAGTTTTACAATTCAAAAGTAGACCAGACACACTTGAATTTTACCAAGTTTCATTGCTTGAAACAAACCAGGAAAAAAGTTATCAGCATGTAAAATTTGGCTCCGAGGGACTTTTTCCTAAATTGTTACTGTCTGTAACTCAGAACAGAGAAGGAGTTGGACTAAGGGGGTTTTACAGTTCAAAAGTAGACCAGACAGACTTGAATCCTACCAAGTTTCATTGCTTGAAACAAACCAGGAAAAAAGTTATGAGCATGTGAAATTTTGCAAAAAAGGACTTTTACCTTAACTGTTTCGGTCTGTAACTCAGAACAGAAAAGGAGTTGGACTAAGGGAGTTTTACAATTCAAAAGTAGACCATACACACTTGAATTTTACCAAGTTTCATTGCTTGAAACAAACCAGGAAAAAAGTTATCAGCATGTAAAATTTGGCTCCGAGGGACTTTTTCCTAAATTGTTACTGTCTGTAACTCAGAACAGAGAAGGAGTTGGACTAAGGGAGTTTTACAGTTCAAAAGTAGACCAGACGGACTTAAATCCTACCAAGTTCCATTGCTTGAAACAAACCAGGAAGAAAGTTATGAGCATGTAAAATTTGGCTCCGAGGGACTTTTTCCTAAATTGTTACTGTCTGTAACTCAGAACAGAGAAGGAGTTGGATTAAGGGGGTTTTACAGTTCAAAAGTAGACCAGACAGACTTGAATCCTACCAAGTTTCATTGCTTGAAACAAACCAGGAAAAAAGTTATGAGCATGGGAAATTTTGCAAAAAATGACTTTTACCTTAACTGTTTCGGTCTGTAACTCAGAACAGAGAAGGAGTTGGGCTAAGGGGGTTTTACAGTTCAAAAGTATACCAGACAGACTTGAATCCTACCAAGTTTCATTGCTTGAGACAAACCAGGAAAAAAGTTATGAGCATGTGAAATTTTGCAAAAAATGACTTTTACCTTAACTGTTTCGGTCTGTAACTCAGAACAGAGAAGGAGTTGGGCTAAGGGGGTTTTACAGTTCAAAAGTAGACCACACAGACTTGAATCCTACCAAGTTTCATTGCTTGAAACAAACCAGGAAGAAAGTTATGAGCATGTAAAATTTGGCTCCGAGGGACTTTTTCCTAAATTGTTACTGTCTGTACCTCAGAACAGAGAAGGAGTTGGACTAAGGGAGTTTTACAATTCAAAAGTAGACCAGACAGACTTGAATCCTACCAAGTTTCATTGCTTGAAACAAACCAGGAAAAAAGTTATGAGCATGTGAAATTTTGCAAAAAATGACTTTTACCTTAACTGTTTTGGTCTGTAACTCAGAACAGAGAAGGAGTTGGACTAAGGGGGTTTTACAGTTCAAAAGTATACCAGACAGACTTGAATCCTACCAAGTTTCATTGCTTGAAACAAACCAGGAAGAAAGTTATGAGCATGTAAAATTTTGCAAAAAATGACTTTTACCTTAACTGTTTCGGTCTGTAACTCAGAACAGAGAAGGAGTTGGGCTAAGGGGGTTTTACAGTTCAAAAGTAGACCAGACAGACTTGAATCCTACCAAGTTTCATTGCTTGAAACAAACCAGGAAAAAAGTTATGAGCATGTGAAATTTTGCAAAAAATGACTTTTACCTTAACTGTTTTGGTCTGTAACTCAGAACAGAGAAGGAGTTGGACTAAGGGGGTTTTACAGTTCAAAAGTATACCAGACAGACTTGAATCCTACCAAGTTTCATTGCTTGAAACAAACCAGGAAAAAAGTTATGAGCATGTGAAATTTTGCAAAAAATGACTTTTACCTTAACTGTTTCGGTCTGTAACTCAGAACAGAGAAGGAGTTGGGCTAAGGGGGTTTTACAGTTCAAAAGTATACCAGACAGACTTGAATCCTACCAAGTTTCATTGCTTGAGACAAACCAGGAAAAAAGTTATGAGCATGTGAAATTTTGCAAAAAATGACTTTTACCTTAACTGTTTCGGTCTGTAACTCAGAACAGAGAAGGAGTTGGGCTAAGGGGGTTTTACAGTTCAAAAGTAGACCAGACAGACTTGAATCCTACCAAGTTTCATTGCTTGAAACAAACCAGGAAGAAAGTTATGAGCATGTAAAATTTGGCTCCGAGGGACTTTTTCCTAAATTGTTACTGTCTGTAACTCAGAACAGAGAAGGAGTTGGACTAAGGGGGTTTTACAGTTCAAAAGTAGACCACACAGACTTGAATCCTACCAAGTTTCATTGCTTGAAACAAACCAGGAAAAAAGTTATGAGCATGTGAAATTTTGCAAAAAATGACTTTTACCTTAACTGTTTCGGTCTGTAACTCAGAACAGAGAAGGAGTTGGGCTAAGGGGGTTTTACAGTTTAAAAGTAGACCAGACAGACTTGAATCCTACCAAGTTTCATTGCTTGAAACAAACCAGGAAAAAAGTTATGAGCATGTGAAATTTTGCAAAAAAGGACTTTTACCTTAACTGTTTCGGTCTGTAACTCAGAACAGAAAAGGAGTTGGACTAAGGGAGTTTTACAATTCAAAAGTAGACCAGACACACTTGAATTTTACCAAGTTTCATTGCTTGAAACAAACCAGGAAAAAAGTTATCAGCATGTAAAATTTGGCTCCGAGGGACTTTTTCCTAAATTGTTACTGTCTGTAACTCAGAACAGAGAAGGAGTTGGACTAAGGGAGTTTTACAATTCAAAAGTAGACCAGACAGACTTGAATTCTACCAAGTTTCATTGCTTAAAACAAACCAGGAAAAAAGTTATGAGCATGTGAAATTTTGCAAAAAAGGACTTTTACCTTAACTGTTTCGGTCTGTAGCTCAGAACAGAGAAAGAGTTGGACTAAGGGAGTTTTACAATTCAAAAGTAGACCAGACACACTTGAATTTTACCAAGTTTCATTGCTTGAAACAAACCAGGAAAAAAGTTATCAGCATGTAAAATTTGGCTCCGAGGGACTTTTTCCTAAATTGTTACTGTCTGTAACTCAGAACAGAGAAGGAGTTGGACTAAGGGGGTTTTACAGTTCAAAAGTAGACCAGACAGACTTGAATCCTACCAAGTTTCATTGCTTGAAACAAACCAGGAAAAAAGTTATGAGCATGTGAAATTTTGCAAAAAAGGACTTTTACCTTAACTGTTTCGGTCTGTAACTCAGAACAGAAAAGGAGTTGGACTAAGGGAGTTTTACAATTCAAAAGTAGACCATACACACTTGAATTTTACCAAGTTTCATTGCTTGAAACAAACCAGGAAAAAAGTTATCAGCATGTAAAATTTGGCTCCGAGGGACTTTTTCCTAAATTGTTACTGTCTGTAACTCAGAACAGAGAAGGAGTTGGACTAAGGGAGTTTTACAGTTCAAAAGTAGACCAGACGGACTTAAATCCTACCAAGTTCCATTGCTTGAAACAAACCAGGAAGAAAGTTATGAGCATGTAAAATTTGGCTCCGAGGGACTTTTTCCTAAATTGTTACTGTCTGTAACTCAGAACAGAGAAGGAGTTGGATTAAGGGGGTTTTACAGTTCAAAAGTAGACCAGACAGACTTGAATCCTACCAAGTTTCATTGCTTGAAACAAACCAGGAAAAAAGTTATGAGCATGGGAAATTTTGCAAAAAATGACTTTTACCTTAACTGTTTCGGTCTGTAACTCAGAACAGAGAAGGAGTTGGGCTAAGGGGGTTTTACAGTTCAAAAGTATACCAGACAGACTTGAATCCTACCAAGTTTCATTGCTTGAGACAAACCAGGAAAAAAGTTATGAGCATGTGAAATTTTGCAAAAAATGACTTTTACCTTAACTGTTTCGGTCTGTAACTCAGAACAGAGAAGGAGTTGGGCTAAGGGGGTTTTACAGTTCAAAAGTAGACCACACAGACTTGAATCCTACCAAGTTTCATTGCTTGAAACAAACCAGGAAAAAAGTTATGAGCATGTAAAATTTGGCTCCGAGGGACTTTTTCCTAAATTGTTACTGTCTGTAACTCAGAACAGAGAAGGAGTTGGACTAAGGGGGTTTTACAGTTCAAAAGTAGACCAGACGGACTTAAATCCTACCAAGTTTCATTGCTTGAAACAAACCAGGAAAAAAGTTATGAGCATGTAAAATTTGGCTCCGAGGGACTTTTTCCTAAATTGTTACTGTCTGTAACTCAGAACAGAGAAGGAGTTGGACTAAGGGGGTTTTACAGTTCAAAAGTAGACCAGACAGACTTGAATCCTACCAAGTTTCATTGCTTGAAACAAACCAGGAAAAAAGTTATGAGCATGTGAAATTTTGCAAAAAATGACTTTTACCTTAACTGTTTCGGTCTGTAACTCAGAACAGAGAAGGAGTTGGACTAAGGGGGTTTTACAGTTCAAAAGTAGACCAGACAGACTTGAATCCTACCAAGTTTCATTGCTTGAAACAAACCAGGAAAAAAGTTATGAGCATGTGAAATTTTGCAAAAAAGGACTTTTACCTTAACTGTTTCGGTCTGTAACTCAGAACAGAAAAGGAGTTGGACTAAGGGAGTTTTACAATTCAAAAGTAGACCAGACACACTTGAATTTTACCAAGTTTCATTGCTTGAAACAAACCAGGAAAAAAGTTATCAGCATGTAAAATTTGGCTCCGAGGGACTTTTTCCTAAATTGTTACTGTCTGTAACTCAGAACAGAGAAGGAGTTGGACTAAGGGAGTTTTACAATTCAAAAGTAGACCAGACAGACTTGAATTCTACCAAGTTTTATTGCTTAAAACAAACCAGGAAAAAAGTTATGAGCATGTGAAATTTTGCAAAAAAGGACTTTTACCTTAACTGTTTCGGTCTGTAACTCAGAACAGAAAAGGAGTTGGACTAAGGGAGTTTTACAATTCAAAAGTAGACCAGACACACTTGAATTTTACCAAGTTTCATTGCTTGAAACAAACCAGGAAAAAAGTTATCAGCATGTAAAATTTGGCTCCGAGGGACTTTTTCCTAAATTGTTACTGTCTGTAACTCAGAACAGAGAAGGAGTTGGACTAAGGGAGTTTTACAATTCAAAAGTAGACCAGACAGACTTGAATTCTACCAAGTTTTATTGCTTAAAACAAACCAGGAAAAAAGTTATGAGCATGTGAAATTTTGCAAAAAAGGACTTTTACCTTAACTGTTTCGGTCTGTAACTCAGAACAGAGAAAGAGTTGGACTAGGGGAGTTTTACAATTCAAAAGTAGACCAGACACACTTGAATTCTACCAAGTTTCATTGCTTGAAACAAACCAGGAAAAAAGTTATAAGCATGTAAAATTTGGCTCCGAGGGACTTTTTCCTAAATTGTTACTGTCTGTAACTCAGAACAGAGAAGGAGTAGGACTAAGGGAGTTTTACAATTCAAAAGTAGACCAGACAGACTTGAATTCTACCAAGTTTCATTGCTTGAAACAAACCAGGAAAAAAGTTATCAGCATGTAGAATTTGGCTCCGAGGGACTTTTTCCTAAATTGTTACTGTCTGTAACTCAGAACAGAGAAGGAGTAGGACTAAGGGGGTTTTACAGTTCAAAAGTAGACCAGACGGACTTAAATCCTACCAAGTTTCATTGCTTGAAACAAACCAGGAAAAAAGTTATGAGCATGTAAAATTTGGCTCCGAAGGACTTTTTCCTAAATTGTTACTGTCTGTAACTCAGAACAGAGAAGGAGTTGGACTAAGGGGGTTTTACAGTTCAAAAGTAGACCAGACAGACTTGAATCCTACCAAGTTTCATTGCTTGAAACAAACCAGGAAAAAAGTTATGAGCATGTGAAATTTTGCAAAAAATGACTTTTACCTTAACTGTTTCGGTCTGTAACTCAGAACAGAGAAGGAGTTGGACTAAGGGGGTTTTACAGTTCAAAAGTAGACCAGACAGACTTGAATCCTACCAAGTTTCATTGCTTGAAACAAACCAGGAAAAAAGTTATGAGCATGTGAAATTTTGCAAAAAAGGACTTTTACCTTAACTGTTTCGGTCTGTAACTCAGAACAGAAAAGGAGTTGGACTAAGGGAGTTTTACAATTCAAAAGTAGACCAGACACACTTGAATTTTACCAAGTTTCATTGCTTGAAACAAACCAGGAAAAAAGTTATCAGCATGTAAAATTTGGCTCCGAGGGACTTTTTCCTAAATTGTTACTGTCTGTAACTCAGAACAGAGAAGGAGTTGGACTAAGGGAGTTTTACAATTCAAAAGTAGACCAGACAGACTTGAATTCTACCAAGTTTTATTGCTTAAAACAAACCAGGAAAAAAGTTATGAGCATGTGAAATTTTGCAAAAAAGGACTTTTACCTTAACTGTTTCGGTCTGTAACTCAGAACAGAAAAGGAGTTGGACTAAGGGAGTTTTACAATTCAAAAGTAGACCAGACACACTTGAATTTTACCAAGTTTCATTGCTTGAAACAAACCAGGAAAAAAGTTATAAGCATGTAAAATTTGGCTCCGAGGGACTTTTTCCTAAATTGTTACTGTCTGTAACTCAGAACAGAGAAGGAGTAGGACTAAGGGAGTTTTACAATTCAAAAGTAGACCAGACAGACTTGAATTCTACCAAGTTTCATTGCTTGAAACAAACCAGGAAAAAAGTTATCAGCATGTAGAATTTGGCTCCGAGGGACTTTTTCCTAAATTGTTACTGTCTGTAACTCAGAACAGAGAAGGAGTAGGACTAAGGGGGTTTTACAGTTCAAAAGTAGACCAGACGGACTTAAATCCTACCAAGTTTCATTGCTTGAAACAAACCAGGAAGAAAGTTATGAGCATGTAAAATTTGGCTCCGAGGGACTTTTTCCTAAATTGTTACTGTCTGTAACTCAGAACAGAGAAGGAGTTGGATTAAGGGGGTTTTACAGTTCAAAAGTAGACCAGACAGACTTGAATCCTACCAAGTTTCATTGCTTGAAGCAAACCAGGAAAAAAGTTATGAGCATGGGAAATTTTGCAAAAAATGACTTTTACCTTAACTGTTTCGGTCTGTAACTCAGAACAGAGAAGGAGTTGGGCTAAGGGGGTTTTACAGTTCAAAAGTATACCAGACAGACTTGAATCCTACCAAGTTTCATTGCCTGAAACAAACCAGGAAAAAAGTTATGAGCATGTAAAATTTTGCAAAAAATGACTTTTACCTTAACTGTTTTGGTCTGTAACTCAGAACAGAGAAGGAGTTGGACTAAGGGGGTTTTACAGTTCAAAAGTATACCAGACAGACTTGAATCCTACCAAGTTTCATTGCTTGAAACAAACCAGGAAAAAAGTTATGAGCATGTAAAATTTGGCTCAGAGGGACTTTTTCCTAAATTGTTACTGTCTGTAACTCAGAACAGAGAAGGAGTTGGGCTAAGGGGGTTTTACAGTTCAAAAGTAGACCAGACAGACTTGAATCCTACCAAGTTTCATTGCTTGAAACAAACCAGGAAAAAAGTTATGAGCATGTGAAATTTTGCAAAAAAGGACTTTTACCTTAACTGTTTCGGTCTGTAACTCAGAACAGAAAAGGAGTTGGACTAAGGGAGTTTTACAATTCAAAAGTAGACCAGACACACTTGAATTTTACCAAGTTTCATTGCTTGAAACAAACCAGGAAAAAAGTTATCAGCATGTAAAATTTGGCTCCGAGGGACTTTTTCCTAAATTGTTACTGTCTGTAACTCAGAACAGAGAAGGAGTTGGACTAAGGGAGTTTTACAATTCAAAAGTAGACCAGACAGACTTGAATTCTACCAAGTTTCATTGCTTAAAAAAAACCAGGAAAAAAGTTATGAGCATGTGAAATTTTGCAAAAAAGGACTTTTACCTTAACTGTTTCGGTCTGTAACTCAGAACAGAGAAAGAGTTGGACTAAGGGAGTTTTACAATTCAAAAGTAGACCAGACACACTTGAATTCTACCAAGTTTCATTGCTTGAAACAAACCAGGAAAAAAGTTATGAGCATGTAAAATTTGGCTCCGAGGGACTTTTTCCTAAATTGTTACTGTCTGTAACTCAGAACAGAGAAGGAGTAGGACTAAGGGAGTTTTCCAATTCAAAAGTAGACCAGACAGACTTGAATTCTACCAAGTTTCATTGCTTGAAACAAACCAGGAAAAAAGTTATCAGCATGTAGAATTTGGCTCCGAGGGACTTTTTCCTAAATTGTTACTGTCTGTAACTCAGAACAGAGAAGGAGTAGGACTAAGGGGGTTTTACAGTTCAAAAGTAGACCAGACGGACTTGAATCCTACCAAGTTTCATTGCTTGAAACAAACCAGGAAAAAAGTTATGAGCATGTGAAATTTTGCAAAAAATGACTTTTACCTTAACTGTTTCGGTCTGTAACTCAGAACAGAGAAGGAGTTGGACTAAGGGGGTTTTACAGTTCAAAAGTAGACCAGACAGACTTGAATCCTACCAAGTTTTATTGCTTGAAACAAACCAGGAAGAAAGTTATGAGCATGTAAAATTTGGCTCCGAGGGACTTTTTCCTAAATTGTTACTGTCTGTAACTCAGAACAGAGAAGGAGTAGGACTAAGGGGGTTTTACAGTTCAAAAGTAGACCAGACAGACTTGAATCCTACCAAGTTTCATTGCTTGAAACAAACCAGGAAGAAAGTTATGAGCATGTGAAATTTTGCAAAAAATGACTTTTACCTTAACTGTTTCGGTCTGTAACTCAGAACAGAGAAGGAGTTGGACTAAGGGGGTTTTACAGTTCAAAAGTAGACCAGACAGACTTGAATCCTACCAAGTTTTATTGCTTGAAACAAACCAGGAAGAAAGTTATGAGCATGTAAAATTTGGCTCCGAGGGACTTTTTCCTAAATTGTTACTGTCTGTAACTCAGAACAGAGAAGGAGTTGGACTAAGGGGGTTTTACAGTTCAAAAGTAGACCACACAGACTTGAATCCTACCAAGTTTCATTGCTTGAAACAAACCAGGAAAAAAGTTATGAGCATGTGAAATTTTGCAAAAAATGACTTTTACCTTAACTGTTTCGGTCTGTAACTCAGAACAGAGAAGGAGTTGGGCTAAGGGGGTTTTACAGTTTAAAAGTAGACCAGACAGACTTGAATCCTACCAAGTTTCATTGCTTGAAACAAACCAGGAAGAAAGTTATGAGCATGTGAAATTTTGCAAAAAATGACTTTTACCTTAACTGTTTCGGTCTGTAACTCAGAACAGAGAAGGAGTTGGACTAAGGGAGTTTTACAATTCAAAAGTAGACCAGACAGACTTGAATCCTACCAAGTTTCATTGCTTGAAACAAACCAGGAAAAAAGTTATGAGCATGTGAAATTTTGCAAAAAAGGACTTTTACCTTAACTGTTTCGGTCTGTAACTCAGAACAGAAAAGGAGTTGGACTAAGGGAGTTTTACAATTCAAAAGTAGACCAGACACACTTGAATTTTACCAAGTTTCATTGCTTGAAACAAACCAGGAAAAAAGTTATCAGCATGTAAAATTTGGCTCCGAGGGACTTTTTCCTAAATTGTTACTGTCTGTAACTCAGAACAGAGAAGGAGTTGGACTAAGGGGGTTTTACAGTTCAAAAGTAGACCAGACAGACTTGAATCCTACCAAGTTTCATTGCTTGAAACAAACCAGGAAAAAAGTTATGAGCATGTGAAATTTTGCAAAAAAGGACTTTTACCTTAACTGTTTCGGTCTGTAACTCAGAACAGAAAAGGAGTTGGACTAAGGGAGTTTTACAATTCAAAAGTAGACCAGACACACTTGAATTTTACCAAGTTTCATTGCTTGAAACAAACCAGGAAAAAAGTTATCAGCATGTAAAATTTGGCTCCGAGGGACTTTTTCCTAAATTGTTACTGTCTGTAACTCAGAACAGAGAAGGAGTTGGACTAAGGGAGTTTTACAATTCAAAAGTAGACCAGACAGACTTGAATTCTACCAAGTTTCATTGCTTAAAACAAACCAGGAAAAAAGTTATGAGCATGTGAAATTTTGCAAAAAAGGACTTTTACCTTAACTGTTTCGGTCTGTAACTCAGAACAGAGAAAGAGTTGGACTAAGGGAGTTTTACAATTCAAAAGTAGACCAGACACACTTGAATTCTACCAAGTTTCATTGCTTGAAACAAACCAGGAAAAAAGTTATGAGCATGTAAAATTTGGCTCCGAGGGACTTTTTCCTAAATTGTTACTGTCTGTAACTCAGAACAGAGAAGGAGTTGGACTAAGGGGGTTTAACAGTTCAAAAGTAGACCAGACAGACTTGAATCCTACCAAGTTTCATTGCTTGAAACAAACCAGGAAAAAAGTTATGAGCATGTGAAATTTTGCAAAAAAGGACTTTTACCTTAACTGTTTCGGTCTGTAACTCAGAACAGAAAAGGAGTTGGACTAAGGGAGTTTTACAATTCAAAAGTAGACCAGACACACTTGAATTTTACCAAGTTTCATTGCTTGAAACAAACCAGGAAAAAAGTTATCAGCATGTAAAATTTGGCTCCGAGGGACTTTTTCCTAAATTGTTACTGTCTGTAACTCAGAACAGAGAAGGAGTTGGACTAAGGGAGTTTTACAATTCAAAAGTAGACCAGACAGACTTGAATTCTACCAAGTTTCATTGCTTAAAACAAACCAGGAAAAAAGTTATGAGCATGTGAAATTTTGCAAAAAAGGACTTTTACCTTAACTGTTTCGGTCTGTAACTCAGAACAGAGAAAGAGTTGGACTAAGGGAGTTTTACAATTCAAAAGTAGACCAGACACACTTGAATTCTACCAAGTTTCATTGCTTGAAACAAACCAGGAAAAAAGTTATGAGCATGTAAAATTTGGCTCCGAGGGACTTTTTCCTAAATTGTTACTGTCTGTAACTCAGAACAGAGAAGGAGTAGGACTAAGGGAGTTTTTACAATTCAAAAGTAGACCAGACAGACTTGAATTCTACCAAGTTTCATTGCTTGAAACAAACCAGGAAAAAAGTTATCAGCATGTAGAATTTGGCTCCGAGGGACTTTTTCCTAAATTGTTACTGTCTGTAACTCAGAACAGAGAAGGAGTAGGACTAAGGGGGTTTTACAGTTCAAAAGTAGACCAGACGGACTTAAATCCTACCAAGTTTCATTGCTTGAAACAAACCAGGAAGAAAGTTATGAGCATGTAAAATTTGGCTCCGAGGGACTTTTTCCTAAATTGTTACTGTCTGTAACTCAGAACAGAGAAGGAGTTGGATTAAGGGGGTTTTACAGTTCAAAAGTAGACCAGACAGACTTGAATCCTACCAAGTTTCATTGCCTGAAACAAACCAGGAAAAAAGTTATGAGCATGTGAAATTTTGCAAAAAATGACTTTTACCTTAACTGTTTTGGTCTGTAACTCAGAACAGAGAAGGAGTTGGACTAAAGGGGTTTTACAGTTCAAAAGTATACCAGACAGACTTGAATCCTACCAAGTTTCATTGCTTGAAACAAACCAGGAAAAAAGTTATGAGCATGTGAAATTTTGCAAAAAATGACTTTTACCTTAACTGTTTCGGTCTGTAACTCAGAACAGAGAAGGAGTTGGGCTAAGGGGGTTTTACAGTTCAAAAGTAGACCAGACAGACTTGAATCCTACCAAGTTTCATTGCTTGAAACAAACCAGGAAAAAAGTTATGAGCATGTGAAATTTTGCAAAAAAGGACTTTTACCTTAACTGTTTCGGTCTGTAACTCAGAACAGAAAAGGAGTTGGACTAAGGGAGTTTTACAATTCAAAAGTAGACCAGACACACTTGAATTTTACCAAGTTTCATTGCTTGAAACAAACCAGGAAAAAAGTTATCAGCATGTAAAATTTGGCTCCGAGGGACTTTTTCCTAAATTGTTACTGTCTGTAACTCAAAACAGAGAAGGAGTTGGACTAAGGGAGTTTTACAATTCAAAAGTAGACCAGACAGACTTGAATTCTACCAAGTTTCATTGCTTAAAACAAACCAGGAAAAAAGTTATGAGCATGTGAAATTTTGCAAAAAAGGACTTTTACCTTAACTGTTTCGGTCTGTAACTCAGAACAGAGAAAGAGTTGGACTAAGGGAGTTTTACAATTCAAAAGTAGACCAGACACACTTGAATTCTACCAAGTTTCATTGCTTAAAACAAACCAGGAAAAAAGTTATGAGCATGTAAAATTTGGCTCCGAGGGACTTTTTCCTAAATTGTTACTGTCTGTAACTCAGAACAGAGAAGGAGTTGGACTAAGAGGGTTTTACAGTTCAAAAGTAGACCAGACAGACTTGAATCCTACCAAGTTTCATTGCTTAAAACAAACCAGGAAAAAAGTTATGAGCATGTGAAATTTTGCAAAAAAGGACTTTTACCTTAACTGTTTCGGTCTGTAACTCAGAACAGAGAAAGAGTTGGACTAAGGGAGTTTTACAATTCAAAAGTAGACCAGACACACTTGAATTCTACCAAGTTTCATTGCTTAAAACAAACCAGGAAAAAAGTTATGAGCATGTAAAATTTGGCTCCGAGGGACTTTTTCCTAAATTGTTACTGTCTGTAACTCAGAACAGAGAAGGAGTTGGACTAAGGGGGTTTTACAATTCAAAAGTAGACCAGACAGACTTGAATTCTACCAAGTTTCATTGCTTGAAACAAACCAGGAAAAAAGTTATCAGCATGTAGAATTTGGCTCCAAGGGCCTTTTTCCTAAATTGTTACTGTCTGTAACTCAGAACAGAGAAGGAGTAGGACTAAGGGGGTTTTACAGTTCAAAAGTAGACCAGACAGACTTGAATCCTACCAAGTTTCATTGCTTGAAACAAACCAGGAAAAAAGTTATGAGCATGTACAATTTGGCTCCGAGGGACTTTTTCCTAAATTGTTACTGTCTGTAACTCAGAACAGAGAAGGAGTAGGACTAAGGGAATTTTACAATTCAAAAGTAGACCAGACAGACTTGAATTCTACCAAGTTTCATTGCTTGAAACAAACCAGGAAAAAAGTTATCAGCATGTAGAATTTGGCTCCGAGGGACTTTTTCCTAAATTGTTACTGTCTGTAACTCAGAACAGAGAAGGAGTAGGACTAAGGGGGTTTTACAGTTCAAAAGTAGACCAGACGGACTTAAATCCTACCAAGTTTCATTGCTTGAAACAAACCAGGAAGAAAGTTATGAGCATGTAAAATTTGGCTCCGAGGGACTTTTTCCTAAATTGTTACTGTCTGTAACTCAGAACAGAGAAGGAGTTGGACTAAGGGGGTTTTACAGTTCAAAAGTAGACCAGACAGACTTGAATCCTACCAAGTTTCATTGCTTGAAACAAACCAGGAAAAAAGTTATGAGCATGGGAAATTTTGCAAAAAATGACTTTTACCTTAACTGTTTCGGTCTGTAACTCAGAACAGAGAAGGAGTTGGGCTAAGGGGGTTTTACAGTTCAAAAGTATACCAGACAGACTTGAATCCTACCAAGTTTCATTGCTTGAAACAAACCAGGAAAAAAGTTATGAGCATGTAAAATTTGGCTCCGAGGGACTTTTTCCTAAATTGTTACTGTCTGTAACTCAGAACAGAGAAGGAGTTGGACTAAGGGGGTTTTACAGTTCAAAAGTAGACCAGACAGACTTGAATCCTACCAAGTTTCATTGCTTGAAACAAACCAGGAAAAAAGTTATGAGCATGTGAAATTTTGCAAAAAATGACTTTTACCTTAACTGTTTCGGTCTGTAACTCAGAACAGAGAAGGAGTTGGACTAAGGGGGTTTTACAGTTCAAAAGTAGACCAGACGGACTTGAATCCTACCAAGTTTCATTGCTTGAAACAAACCAGGAAAAAAGTTATGAGCATGTGAAATTTTGCAAAAAATGACTTTTACCTTAACTGTTTCGGTCTGTAACTCAGAACAGAGAAGGAGTTGGACTAAGGGGGTTTTACAGTTCAAAAGTAGACCAGACGGACTTAAATCCTACCAAGTTTCATTGCTTGAAACAAACCAGGAAGAAAGTTATGAGCATGTAAAATTTGGCTCCGAGGGACTTTTTCCTAAATTGTTACTGTCTGTAACTCAGAACAGAGAAGGAGTTGGACTAAGGGGGTTTTACAGTTCAAAAGTAGACCAGACAGACTTGAATCCTACCAAGTTTCATTGCTTGAAACAAACCAGGAAAAAAGTTATGAGCATGTGAAATTTTGCAAAAAATGACTTTTACCTTAACTGTTTCGGTCTGTAACTCAGAACAGAGAAGGAGTTGGACTAAGGGGGTTTTACAGTTCAAAAGTATACCAGACAGACTTGAATCCTACCAAGTTTCATTGCTTGAAACAAACCAGGAAAAAAGTTATCAGCATGTAAAATTTGGCTCCGAGGGACTTTTTCCTAAATTGTTACTGTCTGTAACTCAGAACAGAGAAGGAGTTGGGCTAAGGGGGTTTTACAGTTCAAAAGTAGACCAGACAGACTTGAATCCTACCAAGTTTCATTGCTTGAAACAAACCAGGAAAAAAGTTATGAGCATGTGAAATTTTGCAAAAAATGACTTTTACCTTAACTGTTTCGGTCTGTAACTCAGAACAGAAAAGGAGTTGGACTAAGGGAGTTTTACAATTCAAAAGTAGACCAGACACACTTGAATTCTACCAAGTTTCATTGCTTAAAACAAACCAGGAAAAAAGTTATGAGCATGTAAAATTTGGCTCCGAGGGACTTTTTCCTAAATTGTTACTGTCTGTAACTCAGAACAGAGAAGGAGTTGGACTAAGAGGGTTTTACAGTTCAAAAGTAGACCAGACAGACTTGAATCCTACCAAGTTTCATTGCTTGAAACAAACCAGGAAAAAAGTTATGAGCATGTGAAATTTTGCAAAAAATGACTTTTACCTTAACTGTTTCGGTCTGTAACTCAGAACAGAGAAGGAGTTGGACTAAGGGGGTTTTACAGTTCAAAAGTAGACCAGACGGACTTAAATCCTACCAAGTTTCATTGCTTGAAACAAACCAGGAAGAAAGTTATGAGCATGTAAAATTTGGCTCCGAGGGACTTTTTCCTAAATTGTTACTGTCTGTAACTCAGAACAGAGAAGGAGTTGGACTAAGGGGGTTTTACAGTTCAAAAGTAGACCAGACAGACTTGAATCCTACCAAGTTTCATTGCTTGAAACAAACCAGGAAGAAAGTTATGAGCATGTAAAATTTGGCTCCGAGGGACTTTTTCCTAAATTGTTACTGTCTGTAACTCAGAACAGAGAAGGAGTTGGACTAAGGGGGTTTTACAGTTCAAAAGTAGACCAGACAGACTTGAATCCTACCAAGTTTCATTGCCTGAAACAAACCAGGAAAAAAGTTATGAGCATGTGAAATTTTGCAAAAAATGACTTTTACCTTAACTGTTTTGGTCTGTAACTCAGAACAGAGAAGGAGTTGGACTAAGGGGGTTTTACAGTTCAAAAGTATACCAGACAGACTTGAATCCTACCAAGTTTCATTGCTTGAAACAAACCAGGAAAAAAGTTATCAGCATGTAAAATTTGGCTCCGAGGGACTTTTTCCTAAATTGTTACTGTCTGTAACTCAGAACAGAGAAGGAGTTGGGCTAAGGGGGTTTTACAGTTCAAAAGTAGACCAGACAGACTTGAATTCTACCAAGTTTCATTGCTTGAAACAAACCAGGAAAAAAGTTATCAGCATGTAAAATTTGGCTCCGAGGGACTTTTTCCTAAATTGTTACTGTCTGTAACTCAGAACAGAGAAGGAGTTGGACTAAGGGGGTTTTACAGTTCAAAAGTAGACCAGACAGACTTGAATCCTACCAAGTTTCATTGCTTGAAACAAACCAGGAAAAAAGTTATGAGCATGGGAAATTTTGCAAAAAATGACTTTTACCTTAACTGTTTCGGTCTGTAACTCAGAACAGAGAAGGAGTTGGGCTAAGGGGGTTTTACAGTTCAAAAGTATACCAGACAGACTTGAATCCTACCAAGTTTCATTGCCTGAAACAAACCAGGAAAAAAGTTATGAGCATGTGAAATTTTGCAAAAAATGACTTTTACCTTAACTGTTTTGGTCTGTAACTCAGAACAGAGAAGGAGTTGGACTAAGGGGGTTTTACAGTTCAAAAGTATACCAGACAGACTTGAATCCTACTAAGTTTCATTGCTTGAAACAAACCAGGAAAAAAGTTATGAGCATGTAAAATTTGGCTCCGAGGGACTTTTTCCTAAATTGTTACTGTCTGTAACTCAGAACAGAGAAGGAGTTGGACTAAGGGGGTTTTACAGTTCAAAAGTAGACCAGACAGACTTGAATCCTACCAAGTTTCATTGCTTGAAACAAACCAGGAAGAAAGTTATGAGCATGTGAAATTTTGCAAAAAATGACTTTTACCTTAACTGTTTTGGTCTGTAACTCAGAACAGAGAAGGAGTTGGACTAAGGGGGTTTTACAGTTCAAAAGTATACCAGACAGACTTGAATCCTACCAAGTTTCATTGCCTGAAACAAACCAGGAAAAAAGTTATGAGCATGTAAAATTTGGCTCCGAGGGACTTTTTCCTAAATTGTTACTGTCTGTAACTCAGAACAGAGAAGGAGTTGGGCTAAGGGGGTTTTACAGTTCAAAAGTAGACCAGACAGACTTGAATTCTACCAAGTTTCATTGCTTGAAACAAACCAGGAAAAAAGTTATCAGCATGTAAAATTTGGCTCCGAGGGACTTTTTCCTAAATTGTTACTGTCTGTAACTCAGAACAGAGAAGGAGTTGGACTAAGGGGGTTTTACAGTTCAAAAGTAGACCAGACAGACTTGAATCCTACCAAGTTTCATTGCTTGAAACAAACCAGGAAAAAAGTTATGAGCATGGGAAATTTTGCAAAAAATGACTTTTACCTTAACTGTTTCGGTCTGTAACTCAGAACAGAGAAGGAGTTGGGCTAAGGGGGTTTTACAGTTCAAAAGTATACCAGACAGACTTGAATCCTACCAAGTTTCATTGCCTGAAACAAACCAGGAAAAAAGTTATGAGCATGTGAAATTTTGCAAAAAATGACTTTTACCTTAACTGTTTCGGTCTGTAACTCAGAACAGAGAAGGAGTTGGGCTAAGGGGGTTTTACAGTTCAAAAGTAGACCAGACAGACTTGAATCCTACCAAGTTTCATTGCTTGAAACAAACCAGGAAGAAAGTTATGAGCATGTGAAATTTTGCAAAAAATGACTTTTACCTTAACTGTTTTGGTCTGTAACTCAGAACAGAGAAGGAGTTGGACTAAGGGGGTTTTACAGTTCAAAAGTATACCAGACAGACTTGAATCCTACCAAGTTTCATTGCCTGAAACAAACCAGGAAAAAAGTTATGAGCATGTAAAATTTGGCTCCGAGGGACTTTTTCCTAAATTGTTACTGTCTGTAACTCAGAACAGAGAAGGAGTTGGGCTAAGGGGGTTTTACAGTTCAAAAGTAGACCAGACAGACTTGAATTCTACCAAGTTTCATTGCTTGAAACAAACCAGGAAAAAAGTTATCAGCATGTAAAATTTGGCTCCGAGGGACTTTTTCCTAAATTGTTACTGTCTGTAACTCAGAACAGAGAAGGAGTTGGACTAAGGGGGTTTTACAGTTCAAAAGTAGACCAGACAGACTTGAATCCTACCAAGTTTCATTGCTTGAAACAAACCAGGAAAAAAGTTATGAGCATGGGAAATTTTGCAAAAAATGACTTTTACCTTAACTGTTTCGGTCTGTAACTCAGAACAGAGAAGGAGTTGGGCTAAGGGGGTTTTACAGTTCAAAAGTATACCAGACAGACTTGAATCCTACCAAGTTTCATTGCCTGAAACAAACCAGGAAAAAAGTTATGAGCATGTGAAATTTTGCAAAAAATGACTTTTACCTTAACTGTTTCGGTCTGTAACTCAGAACAGAGAAGGAGTTGGGCTAAGGGGGTTTTACAGTTCAAAAGTAGACCAGACAGACTTGAATTCTACCAAGTTTCATTGCTTGAAACAAACCAGGAAAAAAGTTATCAGCATGTAAAATTTGGCTCCGAGGGACTTTTTCCTAAATTGTTACTGTCTGTAACTCAGAACAGAGAAGGAATTGGACTAAGGGGGTTTTACAGTTCAAAAGTAGACCAGACAGACTTGAATCCTACCAAGTTTCATTGCTTGAAACAAACCAGGAAAAAAGTTATGAGCATGGGAAATTTTGCAAAAAATGACTTTTACCTTAACTGTTTCGGTCTGTAACTCAGAACAGAGAAGGAGTTGGGCTAAGGGGGTTTTACAGTTCAAAAGTATACCAGACAGACTTGAATCCTACCAAGTTTCATTGCCTGAAACAAACCAGGAAAAAAGTTATGAGCATGTGAAATTTTGCAAAAAATGACTTTTACCTTAACTGTTTCGGTCTGTAACTCAGAACAGAGAAGGAGTTGGGCTAAGGGGGTTTTACAGTTCAAAAGTATACCAGACAGACTTGAATCCTACCAAGTTTCATTGCCTGAAACAAACCAGGAAAAAAGTTATGAGCATGTGAAATTTTGCAAAAAATGACTTTTACCTTAACTGTTTTGGTCTGTAACTCAGAACAGAGAAGGAGTTGGACTAAGGGGGTTTTACAGTTCAAAAGTAGACCAGACAGACTTGAATCCTACCAAGTTTCATTGCTTGAAACAAACCAGGAAAAAAGTTATGAGCATGTGAAATTTTGCAAAAAATGACTTTTACCTTAACTGTTTCGGTCTGTAACTCAGAACAGAGAAGGAGTTGGGCTAAGGGGGTTTTACAGTTCAAAAGTAGACCAGACGGACTTAAATCCTACCAAGTTTCATTGCTTGAAACAAACCAGGAAAAAAGTTATGAGCTTGTAAAATTTGGCTCCGAGGGACTTTTTTCTAAATTGTTACTGTCTGTAACTCAGAACAGAGAAGGAGTTGGACTAAGGGGGTTTTACAGTTCAAAAGTAGACCAGACGGACTTAAATCCTACCAAGTTTCATTGCTTGAAACAAACCAGGAAGAAAGTTATGAGCATGTAAAATTTGGCTCCGAGGGACTTTTTCCTAAATTGTTACTGTCTGTAACTCAGAACAGAGAAGGAGTTGGACTAAGGGGGTTTTACAGTTCAAAAGTAGACCAGACAGACTTGAATCCTACCAAGTTTCATTGCTTGAAACAAACCAGGAAAAAAGTTATGAGCATGGGAAATTTTGCAAAAAATGACTTTTACCTTAACTGTTTCGGTCTGTAACTCAGAACAGAGAAGGAGTTGGGCTAAGGGGGTTTTACAGTTCAAAAGTATACCAGACAGACTTGAATCCTACCAAGTTTCATTGCCTGAAACAAACCAGGAAAAAAGTTATGAGCATGTGAAATTTTGCAAAAAATGACTTTTACCTTAACTGTTTTGGTCTGTAACTCAGAACAGAGAAGGAGTTGGACTAAGGGGGTTTTACAGTTCAAAAGTATACCAGACAGACTTGAATCCTACCAAGTTTCATTGCTTGAAACAAACCAGGAAAAAAGTTATGAGCATGTAAAATTTGGCTCCGAGGGACTTTTTCCTAAATTGTTACTGTCTGTAACTCAGAACAGAGAAGGAGTTGGACTAAGGGGGTTTTACAGTTCAAAAGTAGACCAGACAGACTTGAATCCTACCAAGTTTCATTGCTTGAAACAAACCAGGAAAAAAGTTATGAGCATGTGAAATTTTGCAAAAAATGACTTTTACCTTAACTGTTTCGGTCTGTAACTCAGAACAGAGAAGGAGTTGGGCTAAGGGGGTTTTACAGTTCAAAAGTAGACCAGACGGACTTAAATCCTACCAAGTTTCATTGCTTGAAACAAACCAGGAAGAAAGTTATGAGCATGTAAAATTTGGCTCCGAGGGACTTTTTCCTAAATTGTTACTGTCTGTAACTCAGAACAGAGAAGGAGTTGGACTAAGGGGGTTTTACAGTTCAAAAGTAGACCAGACAGACTTGAATCCTACCAAGTTTCATTGCTTGAAACAAACCAGGAAGAAAGTTATGAGCATGTAAAATTTGGCTCCGAGGGACTTTTTCCTAAATTATTACTGTCTGTAACTCAGAACAGAGAAGGAGTTGGACTAAGGGGGTTTTACAGTTCAAAAGTAGACCAGACAGACTTGAATCCTACCAAGTTTCATTGCCTGAAACAAACCAGGAAAAAAGTTATGAGCATGTGAAATTTTGCAAAAAATGACTTTTACCTTAACTGTTTTGGTCTGTAACTCAGAACAGAGAAGGAGTTGGACTAAGGGGGTTTTACAGTTCAAAAGTATACCAGACAGACTTGAATCCTACCAAGTTTCATTGCTTGAAACAAACCAGGAAAAAAGTTATCAGCATGTAAAATTTGGCTCCGAGGGACTTTTTCCTAAATTGTTACTGTCTGTAACTCAGAACAGAGAAGGAGTTGGGCTAAGGGGGTTTTACAGTTCAAAAGTAGACCAGACAGACTTGAATTCTACCAAGTTTCATTGCTTGAAACAAACCAGGAAAAAAGTTATCAGCATGTAAAATTTGGCTCCGAGGGACTTTTTCCTAAATTGTTACTGTCTGTAACTCAGAACAGAGAAGGAGTTGGACTAAGGGGGTTTTACAGTTCAAAAGTAGACCAGACAGACTTGAATCCTACCAAGTTTCATTGCTTGAAACAAACCAGGAAAAAAGTTATGAGCATGGGAAATTTTGCAAAAAATGACTTTTACCTTAACTGTTTCGGTCTGTAACTCAGAACAGAGAAGGAGTTGGGCTAAGGGGGTTTTACAGTTCAAAAGTATACCAGACAGACTTGAATCCTACCAAGTTTCATTGCCTGAAACAAACCAGGAAAAAAGTTATGAGCATGTGAAATTTTGCAAAAAATGACTTTTACCTTAACTGTTTCGGTCTGTAACTCAGAACAGAGAAGGAGTTGGGCTAAGGGGGTTTTACAGTTCAAAAGTATACCAGACAGACTTGAATCCTACCAAGTTTCATTGCCTGAAACAAACCAGGAAAAAAGTTATGAGCATGTGAAATTTTGCAAAAAATGACTTTTACCTTAACTGTTTTGGTCTGTAACTCAGAACAGAGAAGGAGTTGGACTAAGGGGGTTTTACAGTTCAAAAGTAGACCAGACAGACTTGAATCCTACCAAGTTTCATTGCTTGAAACAAACCAGGAAAAAAGTTATGAGCATGTGAAATTTTGCAAAAAATGACTTTTACCTTAACTGTTTCGGTCTGTAACTCAGAACAGAGAAGGAGTTGGGCTAAGGGGGTTTTACAGTTCAAAAGTAGACCAGACGGACTTAAATCCTACCAAGTTTCATTGCTTGAAACAAACCAGGAAGAAAGTTATGAGCATGTAAAATTTGGCTCCGAGGGACTTTTTCCTAAATTGTTACTGTCTGTAACTCAGAACAGAGAAGGAGTTGGACTAAGGGGGTTTTACAGTTCAAAAGTAGACCAGACGGACTTAAATCCTACCAAGTTTCATTGCTTGAAACAAACCAGGAAGAAAGTTATGAGCATGTAAAATTTGGCTCCGAGGGACTTTTTCCTAAATTGTTACTGTCTGTAACTCAGAACAGAGAAGGAGTTGGACTAAGGGGGTTTTACAGTTCAAAAGTAGACCAGACAGACTTGAATCCTACCAAGTTTCATTGCTTGAAACAAACCAGGAAAAAAGTTATGAGCATGGGAAATTTTGCAAAAAATGACTTTTACCTTAACTGTTTCGGTCTGTAACTCAGAACAGAGAAGGAGTTGGGCTAAGGGGGTTTTACAGTTCAAAAGTATACCAGACAGACTTGAATCCTACCAAGTTTCATTGCCTGAAACAAACCAGGAAAAAAGTTATGAGCATGTGAAATTTTGCAAAAAATGACTTTTACCTTAACTGTTTTGGTCTGTAACTCAGAACAGAGAAGGAGTTGGACTAAGGGGGTTTTACAGTTCAAAAGTATACCAGACAGACTTGAATCCTACCAAGTTTCATTGCTTGAAACAAACCAGGAAAAAAGTTATGAGCATGTGAAATTTTGCAAAAAATGACTTTTACCTTAACTGTTTCGGTCTGTAACTCAGAACAGAGAAGGAGTTGGGCTAAGGGGGTTTTACAGTTCAAAAGTAGACCAGACGGACTTAAATCCTACCAAGTTTCATTGCTTGAAACAAACCAGGAAGAAAGTTATGAGCATGTAAAATTTGGCTCCGAGGGACTTTTTCCTAAATTGTTACTGTCTGTAACTCAGAACAGAGAAGGAGTTGGACTAAGGGGGTTTTACAGTTCAAAAGTAGACCAGACAGACTTGAATCCTACCAAGTTTCATTGCTTGAAACAAACCAGGAAAAAAGTTATGAGCATGTGAAATTTTGCAAAAAATGACTTTTACCTTAACTGTTTTGGTCTGTAACTCAGAACAGAGAAGGAGTTGGACTAAGGGGGTTTTACAGTTCAAAAGTATACCAGACAGACTTGAATCCTACCAAGTTTCATTGCTTGAAACAAACCAGGAAAAAAGTTATCAGCATGTAAAATTTGGCTCCGAGGGACTTTTTCCTAAATTGTTACTGTCTGTAACTCAGAACAGAGAAGGAGTTGGGCTAAGGGGGTTTTACAGTTCAAAAGTAGACCAGACAGACTTGAATTCTACCAAGTTTCATTGCTTGAAACAAACCAGGAAAAAAGTTATCAGCATGTAAAATTTGGCTCCGAGGGACTTTTTCCTAAATTGTTACTGTCTGTAACTCAGAACAGAGAAGGAGTTGGACTAAGGGGGTTTTACAGTTCAAAAGTAGACCAGACAGACTTGAATCCTACCAAGTTTCATTGCTTGAAACAAACCAGGAAAAAAGTTATGAGCATGGGAAATTTTGCAAAAAATGACTTTTACCTTAACTGTTTTGGTCTGTAACTCAGAACAGAGAAGGAGTTGGGCTAAGGGGGTTTTACAGTTCAAAAGTATACCAGACAGACTTGAATCCTACCAAGTTTCATTGCCTGAAACAAACCAGGAAAAAAGTTATGAGCATGTGAAATTTTGCAAAAAATGACTTTTACCTTAACTGTTTTGGTCTGTAACTCAGAACAGAGAAGGAGTTGGACTAAGGGGGTTTTACAGTTCAAAAGTATACCAGACAGACTTGAATCCTACTAAGTTTCATTGCTTGAAACAAACCAGGAAAAAAGTTATGAGCATGTAAAATTTGGCTCCGAGGGACTTTTTCCTAAATTGTTACTGTCTGTAACTCAGAACAGAGAAGGAGTTGGACTAAGGGGGTTTTACAGTTCAAAAGTAGACCAGACAGACTTGAATCCTACCAAGTTTCATTGCTTGAAACAAACCAGGAAGAAAGTTATGAGCATGTAAAATTTGGCTCCGAGGGACTTTTTCCTAAATTGTTACTGTCTGTAACTCAGAACAGAGAAGGAGTTGGACTAAGGGGGTTTTACAGTTCAAAAGTAGACCAGACAGACTTGAATCCTACCAAGTTTCATTGCCTGAAACAAACCAGGAAAAAAGTTATGAGCATGTGAAATTTTGCAAAAAATGACTTTTACCTTAACTGTTTTGGTCTGTAACTCAGAACAGAGAAGGAGTTGGACTAAGGGGGTTTTACAGTTCAAAAGTATACCAGACAGACTTGAATCCTACCAAGTTTCATTGCTTGAAACAAACCAGGAAAAAAGTTATCAGCATGTAAAATTTGGCTCCGAGGGACTTTTTCCTAAATTGTTACTGTCTGTAACTCAGAACAGAGAAGGAGTTGGGCTAAGGGGGTTTTACAGTTCAAAAGTAGACCAGACAGACTTGAATTCTACCAAGTTTCATTGCTTGAAACAAACCAGGAAAAAAGTTATCAGCATGTAAAATTTGGCTCCGAGGGACTTTTTCCTAAATTGTTACTGTCTGTAACTCAGAACAGAGAAGGAGTTGGACTAAGGGGGTTTTACAGTTCAAAAGTAGACCAGACAGACTTGAATCCTACCAAGTTTCATTGCCTGAAACAAACCAGGAAAAAAGTTATGAGCATGTGAAATTTTGCAAAAAATGACTTTTACCTTAACTGTTTCGGTCTGTAACTCAGAACAGAGAAGGAGTTGGGCTAAGGGGGTTTTACAGTTCAAAAGTATACCAGACAGACTTGAATCCTACCAAGTTTCATTGCCTGAAACAAACCAGGAAAAAAGTTATGAGCATGTGAAATTTTGCAAAAAATGACTTTTACCTTAACTGTTTTGGTCTGTAACTCAGAACAGAGAAGGAGTTGGACTAAGGGGGTTTTACAGTTCAAAAGTAGACCAGACAGACTTGAATCCTACCAAGTTTCATTGCTTGAAACAAACCAGGAAAAAAGTTATGAGCATGTGAAATTTTGCAAAAAATGACTTTTACCTTAACTGTTTCGGTCTGTAACTCAGAACAGAGAAGGAGTTGGGCTAAGGGGGTTTTACAGTTCAAAAGTAGACCAGACGGACTTAAATCCTACCAAGTTTCATTGCTTGAAACAAACCAGGAAAAAAGTTATGAGCATGTAAAATTTGGCTCCGAGGGACTTTTTTCTAAATTGTTACTGTCTGTAACTCAGAACAGAGAAGGAGTTGGACTAAGGGGGTTTTACAGTTCAAAAGTAGACCAGACGGACTTAAATCCTACCAAGTTTCATTGCTTGAAACAAACCAGGAAGAAAGTTATGAGCATGTAAAATTTGGCTCCGAGGGACTTTTTCCTAAATTGTTACTGTCTGTAACTCAGAACAGAGAAGGAGTTGGACTAAGGGGGTTTTACAGTTCAAAAGTAGACCAGACAGACTTGAATCCTACCAAGTTTCATTGCTTGAAACAAACCAGGAAAAAAGTTATGAGCATGGGAAATTTTGCAAAAAATGACTTTTACCTTAACTGTTTCGGTCTGTAACTCAGAACAGAGAAGGAGTTGGGCTAAGGGGGTTTTACAGTTCAAAAGTATACCAGACAGACTTGAATCCTACCAAGTTTCATTGCCTGAAACAAACCAGGAAAAAAGTTATGAGCATGTGAAATTTTGCAAAAAATGACTTTTACCTTAACTGTTTTGGTCTGTAACTCAGAACAGAGAAGGAGTTGGACTAAGGGGGTTTTACAGTTCAAAAGTATACCAGACAGACTTGAATCCTACCAAGTTTCATTGCTTGAAACAAACCAGGAAAAAAGTTATGAGCATGTAAAATTTGGCTCCGAGGGACTTTTTCCTAAATTGTTACTGTCTGTAACTCAGAACAGAGAAGGAGTTGGACTAAGGGGGTTTTACAGTTCAAAAGTAGACCAGACAGACTTGAATCCTACCAAGTTTCATTGCTTGAAACAAACCAGGAAAAAAGTTATGAGCATGTGAAATTTTGCAAAAAATGACTTTTACCTTAACTGTTTCGGTCTGTAACTCAGAACAGAGAAGGAGTTGGGCTAAGGGGGTTTTACAGTTCAAAAGTAGACCAGACGGACTTAAATCCTACCAAGTTTCATTGCTTGAAACAAACCAGGAAGAAAGTTATGAGCATGTAAAATTTGGCTCCGAGGGACTTTTTCCTAAATTGTTACTGTCTGTAACTCAGAACAGAGAAGGAGTTGGACTAAGGGGGTTTTACAGTTCAAAAGTAGACCAGACAGACTTGAATCCTACCAAGTTTCATTGCTTGAAACAAACCAGGAAGAAAGTTATGAGCATGTAAAATTTGGCTCCGAGGGACTTTTTCCTAAATTATTACTGTCTGTAACTCAGAACAGAGAAGGAGTTGGACTAAGGGGGTTTTACAGTTCAAAAGTAGACCAGACAGACTTGAATCCTACCAAGTTTCATTGCCTGAAACAAACCAGGAAAAAAG
This sequence comes from Anthonomus grandis grandis, assembly GCF_022605725.1. NCBI lineage: Eukaryota > Metazoa > Arthropoda > Insecta > Coleoptera > Curculionidae > Anthonomus > Anthonomus grandis. Next base: position 609,927 of record NC_065564.1, on the reverse strand, counting down.
TTATGAGCATGTGAAATTTTGCAAAAAATGACTTTTACCTTAACTGTTTTGGTCTGTAACTCAGAACAGAGAAGGAGTTGGACTAAGGGGGTTTTACAGTTCAAAAGTATACCAGACAGACTTGAATCCTACCAAGTTTCATTGCTTGAAACAAACCAGGAAAAAAGTTATCAGCATGTAAAATTTGGCTCCGAGGGACTTTTTCCTAAATTGTTACTGTCTGTAACTCAGAACAGAGAAGGAGTTGGGCTAAGGGGGTTTTACAGTTCAAAAGTAGACCAGACAGACTTGAATTCTACCAAGTTTCATTGCTTGAAACAAACCAGGAAAAAAGTTATCAGCATGTAAAATTTGGCTCCGAGGGACTTTTTCCTAAATTGTTACTGTCTGTAACTCAGAACAGAGAAGGAGTTGGACTAAGGGGGTTTTACAGTTCAAAAGTAGACCAGACAGACTTGAATCCTACCAAGTTTCATTGCTTGAAACAAACCAGGAAAAAAGTTATGAGCATGGGAAATTTTGCAAAAAATGACTTTTACCTTAACTGTTTCGGTCTGTAACTCAGAACAGAGAAGGAGTTGGGCTAAGGGGGTTTTACAGTTCAAAAGTATACCAGACAGACTTGAATCCTACCAAGTTTCATTGCCTGAAACAAACCAGGAAAAAAGTTATGAGCATGTGAAATTTTGCAAAAAATGACTTTTACCTTAACTGTTTCGGTCTGTAACTCAGAACAGAGAAGGAGTTGGGCTAAGGGGGTTTTACAGTTCAAAAGTATACCAGACAGACTTGAATCCTACCAAGTTTCATTGCCTGAAACAAACCAGGAAAAAAGTTATGAGCATGTGAAATTTTGCAAAAAATGACTTTTACCTTAACTGTTTTGGTCTGTAACTCAGAACAGAGAAGGAGTTGGACTAAGGGGGTTTTACAGTTCAAAAGTAGACCAGACAGACTTGAATCCTACCAAGTTTCATTGCTTGAAACAAACCAGGAAAAAAGTTATGAGCATGTGAAATTTTGCAAAAAATGACTTTTACCTTAACTGTTTCGGTCTGTAACTCAGAACAGAGAAGGAGTTGGGCTAAGGGGGTTTTACAGTTCAAAAGTAGACCAGACGGACTTAAATCCTACCAAGTTTCATTGCTTGAAACAAACCAGGAAAAAAGTTATGAGCATGTAAAATTTGGCTCCGAGGGACTTTTTTCTAAATTGTTACTGTCTGTAACTCAGAACAGAGAAGGAGTTGGACTAAGGGGGTTTTACAGTTCAAAAGTAGACCAGACGGACTTAAATCCTACCAAGTTTCATTGCTTGAAACAAACCAGGAAGAAAGTTATGAGCATGTAAAATTTGGCTCCGAGGGACTTTTTCCTAAATTGTTACTGTCTGTAACTCAGAACAGAGAAGGAGTTGGACTAAGGGGGTTTTACAGTTCAAAAGTAGACCAGACAGACTTGAATCCTACCAAGTTTCATTGCTTGAAACAAACCAGGAAAAAAGTTATGAGCATGTGAAATTTTGCAAAAAATGACTTTTACCTTAACTGTTTTGGTCTGTAACTCAGAACAGAGAAGGAGTTGGACTAAGGGGGTTTTACAGTTCAAAAGTATACCAGACAGACTTGAATCCTACCAAGTTTCATTGCTTGAAACAAACCAGGAAAAAAGTTATGAGCATGTGAAATTTTGCAAAAAATGACTTTTACCTTAACTGTTTCGGTCTGTAACTCAGAACAGAGAAGGAGTTGGGCTAAGGGGGTTTTACAGTTCAAAAGTAGACCAGACGGACTTAAATCCTACCAAGTTTCATTGCTTGAAACAAACCAGGAAGAAAGTTATGAGCATGTAAAATTTGGCTCCGAGGGACTTTTTCCTAAATTGTTACTGTCTGTAACTCAGAACAGAGAAGGAGTTGGACTAAGGGGGTTTTACAGTTCAAAAGTAGACCAGACAGACTTGAATCCTACCAAGTTTCATTGCTTGAAACAAACCAGGAAAAAAGTTATGAGCATGTGAAATTTTGCAAAAAATGACTTTTACCTTAACTGTTTTGGTCTGTAACTCAGAACAGAGAAGGAGTTGGACTAAGGGGGTTTTACAGTTCAAAAGTATACCAGACAGACTTGAATCCTACCAAGTTTCATTGCTTGAAACAAACCAGGAAAAAAGTTATCAGCATGTAAAATTTGGCTCCGAGGGACTTTTTCCTAAATTGTTACTGTCTGTAACTCAGAACAGAGAAGGAGTTGGGCTAAGGGGGTTTTACAGTTCAAAAGTAGACCAGACAGACTTGAATTCTACCAAGTTTCATTGCTTGAAACAAACCAGGAAAAAAGTTATCAGCATGTAAAATTTGGCTCCGAGGGACTTTTTCCTAAATTGTTACTGTCTGTAACTCAGAACAGAGAAGGAGTTGGACTAAGGGGGTTTTACAGTTCAAAAGTAGACCAGACAGACTTGAATCCTACCAAGTTTCATTGCTTGAAACAAACCAGGAAAAAAGTTATGAGCATGGGAAATTTTGCAAAAAATGACTTTTACCTTAACTGTTTTGGTCTGTAACTCAGAACAGAGAAGGAGTTGGGCTAAGGGGGTTTTACAGTTCAAAAGTATACCAGACAGACTTGAATCCTACCAAGTTTCATTGCCTGAAACAAACCAGGAAAAAAGTTATGAGCATGTGAAATTTTGCAAAAAATGACTTTTACCTTAACTGTTTTGGTCTGTAACTCAGAACAGAGAAGGAGTTGGACTAAGGGGGTTTTACAGTTCAAAAGTATACCAGACAGACTTGAATCCTACTAAGTTTCATTGCTTGAAACAAACCAGGAAAAAAGTTATGAGCATGTAAAATTTGGCTCCGAGGGACTTTTTCCTAAATTGTTACTGTCTGTAACTCAGAACAGAGAAGGAGTTGGACTAAGGGGGTTTTACAGTTCAAAAGTAGACCAGACAGACTTGAATCCTACCAAGTTTCATTGCTTGAAACAAACCAGGAAGAAAGTTATGAGCATGTAAAATTTGGCTCCGAGGGACTTTTTCCTAAATTGTTACTGTCTGTAACTCAGAACAGAGAAGGAGTTGGACTAAGGGGGTTTTACAGTTCAAAAGTAGACCAGACAGACTTGAATCCTACCAAGTTTCATTGCCTGAAACAAACCAGGAAAAAAGTTATGAGCATGTGAAATTTTGCAAAAAATGACTTTTACCTTAACTGTTTTGGTCTGTAACTCAGAACAGAGAAGGAGTTGGACTAAGGGGGTTTTACAGTTCAAAAGTATACCAGACAGACTTGAATCCTACCAAGTTTCATTGCTTGAAACAAACCAGGAAAAAAGTTATCAGCATGTAAAATTTGGCTCCGAGGGACTTTTTCCTAAATTGTTACTGTCTGTAACTCAGAACAGAGAAGGAGTTGGGCTAAGGGGGTTTTACAGTTCAAAAGTAGACCAGACAGACTTGAATTCTACCAAGTTTCATTGCTTGAAACAAACCAGGAAAAAAGTTATCAGCATGTAAAATTTGGCTCCGAGGGACTTTTTCCTAAATTGTTACTGTCTGTAACTCAGAACAGAGAAGGAGTTGGACTAAGGGGGTTTTACAGTTCAAAAGTAGACCAGACAGACTTGAATCCTACCAAGTTTCATTGCCTGAAACAAACCAGGAAAAAAGTTATGAGCATGTGAAATTTTGCAAAAAATGACTTTTACCTTAACTGTTTCGGTCTGTAACTCAGAACAGAGAAGGAGTTGGGCTAAGGGGGTTTTACAGTTCAAAAGTATACCAGACAGACTTGAATCCTACCAAGTTTCATTGCCTGAAACAAACCAGGAAAAAAGTTATGAGCATGTGAAATTTTGCAAAAAATGACTTTTACCTTAACTGTTTTGGTCTGTAACTCAGAACAGAGAAGGAGTTGGACTAAGGGGGTTTTACAGTTCAAAAGTAGACCAGACAGACTTGAATCCTACCAAGTTTCATTGCTTGAAACAAACCAGGAAAAAAGTTATGAGCATGTGAAATTTTGCAAAAAATGACTTTTACCTTAACTGTTTCGGTCTGTAACTCAGAACAGAGAAGGAGTTGGGCTAAGGGGGTTTTACAGTTCAAAAGTAGACCAGACGGACTTAAATCCTACCAAGTTTCATTGCTTGAAACAAACCAGGAAAAAAGTTATGAGCATGTAAAATTTGGCTCCGAGGGACTTTTTTCTAAATTGTTACTGTCTGTAACTCAGAACAGAGAAGGAGTTGGACTAAGGGGGTTTTACAGTTCAAAAGTAGACCAGACGGACTTAAATCCTACCAAGTTTCATTGCTTGAAACAAACCAGGAAGAAAGTTATGAGCATGTAAAATTTGGCTCCGAGGGACTTTTTCCTAAATTGTTACTGTCTGTAACTCAGAACAGAGAAGGAGTTGGACTAAGGGGGTTTTACAGTTCAAAAGTAGACCAGACAGACTTGAATCCTACCAAGTTTCATTGCTTGAAACAAACCAGGAAAAAAGTTATGAGCATGGGAAATTTTGCAAAAAATGACTTTTACCTTAACTGTTTTGGTCTGTAACTCAGAACAGAGAAGGAGTTGGACTAAGGGGGTTTTACAGTTCAAAAGTATACCAGACAGACTTGAATCCTACCAAGTTTCATTGCTTGAAACAAACCAGGAAAAAAGTTATGAGCATGTAAAATTTGGCTCCGAGGGACTTTTTCCTAAATTGTTACTGTCTGTAACTCAGAACAGAGAAGGAGTTGGACTAAGGGGGTTTTACAGTTCAAAAGTAGACCAGACAGACTTGAATCCTACCAAGTTTCATTGCTTGAAACAAACCAGGAAAAAAGTTATGAGCATGTAAAATTTGGCTCCGAGGGACTTTTTCCTAAATTGTTACTGTCTGTAACTCAGAACAGAGAAGGAGTTGGACTAAGGGGGTTTTACAGTTCAAAAGTAGACCAGACAGACTTGAATCCTACCAAGTTTCATTGCTTGAAACAAACCAGGAAAAAAGTTATGAGCATGTGAAATTTTGCAAAAAATGACTTTTACCTTAACTGTTTTGGTCTGTAACTCAGAACAGAGAAGGAGTTGGACTAAGGGGGTTTTACAGTTCAAAAGTAGACCAGACGGACTTAAATCCTACCAAGTTTCATTGCTTGAAACAAACCAGGAAGAAAGTTATGAGCATGTAAAATTTGGCTCCGAGGGACTTTTTCCTAAATTGTTACTGTCTGTAACTCAGAACAGAGAAGGAGTTGGACTAAGGGGGTTTTACAGTTCAAAAGTAGACCAGACAGACTTGAATCCTACCAAGTTTCATTGCTTGAAACAAACCAGGAAAAAAGTTATGAGCATGTGAAATTTTGCAAAAAATGACTTTTACCTTAACTGTTTCGGTCTGTAACTCAGAACAGAGAAGGAGTTGGGCTAAGGGGGTTTTACAGTTCAAAAGTAGACCAGACGGACTTAAATCCTACCAAGTTTCATTGCTTGAAACAAACCAGGAAGAAAGTTATGAGCATGTAAAATTTGGCTCCGAGGGACTTTTTCCTAAATTGTTACTGTCTGTAACTCAGAACAGAGAAGGAGTTGGACTAAGGGGGTTTTACAGTTCAAAAGTAGACCAGACAGACTTGAATCCTACCAAGTTTCATTGCTTGAAACAAACCAGGAAGAAAGTTATGAGCATGTAAAATTTGGCTCCGAGGGACTTTTTCCTAAATTATTACTGTCTGTAACTCAGAACAGAGAAGGAGTTGGACTAAGGGGGTTTTACAGTTCAAAAGTAGACCAGACAGACTTGAATCCTACCAAGTTTCATTGCCTGAAACAAACCAGGAAAAAAGTTATGAGCATGTGAAATTTTGCAAAAAATGACTTTTACCTTAACTGTTTTGGTCTGTAACTCAGAACAGAGAAGGAGTTGGACTAAGGGGGTTTTACAGTTCAAAAGTATACCAGACAGACTTGAATCCTACCAAGTTTCATTGCTTGAAACAAACCAGGAAAAAAGTTATCAGCATGTAAAATTTGGCTCCGAGGGACTTTTTCCTAAATTGTTACTGTCTGTAACTCAGAACAGAGAAGGAGTTGGGCTAAGGGGGTTTTACAGTTCAAAAGTAGACCAGACAGACTTGAATTCTACCAAGTTTCATTGCTTGAAACAAACCAGGAAAAAAGTTATCAGCATGTAAAATTTGGCTCCGAGGGACTTTTTCCTAAATTGTTACTGTCTGTAACTCAGAACAGAGAAGGAGTTGGACTAAGGGGGTTTTACAGTTCAAAAGTAGACCAGACAGACTTGAATCCTACCAAGTTTCATTGCTTGAAACAAACCAGGAAAAAAGTTATGAGCATGGGAAATTTTGCAAAAAATGACTTTTACCTTAACTGTTTCGGTCTGTAACTCAGAACAGAGAAGGAGTTGGGCTAAGGGGGTTTTACAGTTCAAAAGTATACCAGACAGACTTGAATCCTACCAAGTTTCATTGCCTGAAACAAACCAGGAAAAAAGTTATGAGCATGTGAAATTTTGCAAAAAATGACTTTTACCTTAACTGTTTCGGTCTGTAACTCAGAACAGAGAAGGAGTTGGGCTAAGGGGGTTTTACAGTTCAAAAGTATACCAGACAGACTTGAATCCTACCAAGTTTCATTGCCTGAAACAAACCAGGAAAAAAGTTATGAGCATGTGAAATTTTGCAAAAAATGACTTTTACCTTAACTGTTTTGGTCTGTAACTCAGAACAGAGAAGGAGTTGGACTAAGGGGGTTTTACAGTTCAAAAGTAGACCAGACAGACTTGAATCCTACCAAGTTTCATTGCTTGAAACAAACCAGGAAAAAAGTTATGAGCATGTGAAATTTTGCAAAAAATGACTTTTACCTTAACTGTTTCGGTCTGTAACTCAGAACAGAGAAGGAGTTGGGCTAAGGGGGTTTTACAGTTCAAAAGTAGACCAGACAGACTTGAATTCTACCAAGTTTCATTGCTTGAAACAAACCAGGAAAAAAGTTATCAGCATGTAAAATTTGGCTCCGAGGGACTTTTTTCTAAATTGTTACTGTCTGTAACTCAGAACAGAGAAGGAGTTGGACTAAGGGGGTTTTACAGTTCAAAAGAAGACCAGACGGACTTAAATCCTACCAAGTTTCATTGCTTGAAACAAACCAGGAAGAAAGTTATGAGCATGTAAAATTTGGCTCCGAGGGACTTTTTCCTAAATTGTTACTGTCTGTAACTCAGAACAGAGAAGGAGTTGGACTAAGGGGGTTTTACAGTTCAAAAGTAGACCAGACAGACTTGAATCCTACCAAGTTTCATTGCTTGAAACAAACCAGGAAAAAAGTTATGAGCATGTGAAATTTTGCAAAAAATGACTTTTACCTTAACTGTTTCGGTCTGTAACTCAGAACAGAGAAGGAGTTGGGCTAAGGGGGTTTTACAGTTCAAAAGTAGACCAGACGGACTTAAATCCTACCAAGTTTCATTGCTTGAAACAAACCAGGAAGAAAGTTATGAGCATGTAAAATTTGGCTCCGAGGGACTTTTTCCTAAATTGTTACTGTCTGTAACTCAGAACAGAGAAGGAGTTGGACTAAGGGGGTTTTACAGTTCAAAAGTAGACCAGACAGACTTGAATCCTACCAAGTTTCATTGCTTGAAACAAACCAGGAAGAAAGTTATGAGCATGTAAAATTTGGCTCCGAGGGACTTTTTCCTAAATTATTACTGTCTGTAACTCAGAACAGAGAAGGAGTTGGACTAAGGGGGTTTTACAGTTCAAAAGTAGACCAGACAGACTTGAATCCTACCAAGTTTCATTGCCTGAAACAAACCAGGAAAAAAGTTATGAGCATGTGAAATTTTGCAAAAAATGACTTTTACCTTAACTGTTTTGGTCTGTAACTCAGAACAGAGAAGGAGTTGGACTAAGGGGGTTTTACAGTTCAAAAGTATACCAGACAGACTTGAATCCTACCAAGTTTCATTGCTTGAAACAAAACTCTCACGAGATGTGTAGCATGTAAAATTTGGCTCCGAGGGACTTTTTCCTAAATTGTTACTGTCTGTAACTCAGAACAGAGAAGGAGTTGGGCTAAGGGGGTTTTACAGTTCAAAAGTAGACCAGACAGACTTGAATTCTACCAAGTTTCATTGCTTGAAACAAACCAGGAAAAAAGTTATCAGCATGTAAAATTTGGCTCCGAGGGACTTTTACTCTCACGAGATGTGTCTGTAACTCAGAACAGAGAAGGAGTTGGACTAAGGGGGTTTTACAGTTCAAAAGTAGACCAGACAGACTTGAATCCTACCAAGTTTCATTGCTTGAAACAAACCAGGAAAAAAGTTATGAGCATGGGAAATTTTGCAAAAAATGACTTTTACCTTAACTGTTTCGGTCTGTAACTCAGAACAGAGAAGGAGTTGGGCTAAGGGGGTTTTACAGTTCAAAAGTATACCAGACAGACTTGAATCCTACCAAGTTTCATTGCCTGAAACAAACCAGGAAAAAAGTTATGAGCATGTGAAATTTTGCAAAAAATGACTTTTACCTTAACTGTTTTGGTCTGTAACTCAGAACAGAGAAGGAGTTGGACTAAGGGGGTTTTACAGTTCAAAAGTAGACCAGACAGACTTGAATCCTACCAAGTTTCATTGCTTGAAACAAACCAGGAAAAAAGTTATGAGCATGTGAAATTTTGCAAAAAATGACTTTTACCTTAACTGTTTCGGTCTGTAACTCAGAACAGAGAAGGAGTTGGGCTAAGGGGGTTTTACAGTTCAAAAGTAGACCAGACGGACTTAAATCCTACCAAGTTTCATTGCTTGAAACAAACCAGGAAAAAAGTTATGAGCATGTAAAATTTGGCTCCGAGGGACTTTTTTCTAAATTGTTACTGTCTGTAACTCAGAACAGAGAAGGAGTTGGACTAAGGGGTTTTACAGTTCAAAAGTAGACCAGACGGACTTAAATCCTACCAAGTTTCATTGCTTGAAACAAACCAGGAAGAAAGTTATGAGCATGTAAAATTTGGCTCCGAGGGACTTTTTCCTAAATTGTTACTGTCTGTAACTCAGAACAGAGAAGGAGTTGGACTAAGGGGGTTTTACAGTTCAAAAGTAGACCAGACAGACTTGAATCCTACCAAGTTTCATTGCTTGAAACAAACCAGGAAAAAAGTTATGAGCATGGGAAATTTTGCAAAAAATGACTTTTACCTTAACTGTTTCGGTCTGTAACTCAGAACAGAGAAGGAGTTGGGCTAAGGGGGTTTTACAGTTCAAAAGTATACCAGACAGACTTGAATCCTACCAAGTTTCATTGCCTGAAACAAACCAGGAAAAAAGTTATGAGCATGTGAAATTTTGCAAAAAATGACTTTTACCTTAACTGTTTTGGTCTGTAACTCAGAACAGAGAAGGAGTTGGACTAAGGGGGTTTTACAGTTCAAAAGTATACCAGACAGACTTGAATCCTACCAAGTTTCATTGCTTGAAACAAACCAGGAAAAAAGTTATGAGCATGTGAAATTTTGCAAAAAATGACTTTTACCTTAACTGTTTCGGTCTGTAACTCAGAACAGAGAAGGAGTTGGGCTAAGGGGGTTTTACAGTTCAAAAGTAGACCAGACGGACTTAAATCCTACCAAGTTTCATTGCTTGAAACAAACCAGGAAGAAAGTTATGAGCATGTAAAATTTGGCTCCGAGGGACTTTTTCCTAAATTGTTACTGTCTGTAACTCAGAACAGAGAAGGAGTTGGACTAAGGGGGTTTTACAGTTCAAAAGTAGACCAGACAGACTTGAATCCTACCAAGTTTCATTGCTTGAAACAAACCAGGAAGAAAGTTATGAGCATGTAAAATTTGGCTCCGAGGGACTTTTTCCTAAATTATTACTGTCTGTAACTCAGAACAGAGAAGGAGTTGGACTAAGGGGGTTTTACAGTTCAAAAGTAGACCAGACAGACTTGAATCCTACCAAGTTTCATTGCCTGAAACAAACCAGGAAAAAAGTTATGAGCATGTGAAATTTTGCAAAAAATGACTTTTACCTTAACTGTTTTGGTCTGTAACTCAGAACAGAGAAGGAGTTGGACTAAGGGGGTTTTACAGTTCAAAAGTATACCAGACAGACTTGAATCCTACCAAGTTTCATTGCTTGAAACAAACCAGGAAAAAAGTTATCAGCATGTAAAATTTGGCTCCGAGGGACTTTTTCCTAAATTGTTACTGTCTGTAACTCAGAACAGAGAAGGAGTTGGACTAAGGGGGTTTTACAGTTCAAAAGTAGACCAGACAGACTTGAATCCTACCAAGTTTCATTGCTTGAAACAAACCAGGAAAAAAGTTATGAGCATGTGAAATTTTGCAAAAAATGACTTTTACCTTAACTGTTTCGGTCTGTAACTCAGAACAGAGAAGGAGTTGGGCTAAGGGGGTTTTACAGTTCAAAAGTAGACCAGACGGACTTAAATCCTACCAAGTTTCATTGCTTGAAACAAACCAGGAAGAAAGTTATGAGCATGTAAAATTTGGCTCCGAGGGACTTTTTCCTAAATTGTTACTGTCTGTAACTCAGAACAGAGAAGGAGTTGGACTAAGGGGGTTTTACAGTTCAAAAGTAGACCAGACAGACTTGAATCCTACCAAGTTTCATTGCTTGAAACAAACCAGGAAGAAAGTTATGAGCATGTAAAATTTGGCTCCGAGGGACTTTTTCCTAAATTATTACTGTCTGTAACTCAGAACAGAGAAGGAGTTGGACTAAGGGGGTTTTACAGTTCAAAAGTAGACCAGACAGACTTGAATCCTACCAAGTTTCATTGCCTGAAACAAACCAGGAAAAAAGTTATGAGCATGTGAAATTTTGCAAAAAATGACTTTTACCTTAACTGTTTTGGTCTGTAACTCAGAACAGAGAAGGAGTTGGACTAAGGGGGTTTTACAGTTCAAAAGTATACCAGACAGACTTGAATCCTACCAAGTTTCATTGCTTGAAACAAACCAGGAAAAAAGTTATCAGCATGTAAAATTTGGCTCCGAGGGACTTTTTCCTAAATTGTTACTGTCTGTAACTCAGAACAGAGAAGGAGTTGGGCTAAGGGGGTTTTACAGTTCAAAAGTAGACCAGACAGACTTGAATTCTACCAAGTTTCATTGCTTGAAACAAACCAGGAAAAAAGTTATCAGCATGTAAAATTTGGCTCCGAGGGACTTTTTCCTAAATTGTTACTGTCTGTAACTCAGAACAGAGAAGGAGTTGGACTAAGGGGGTTTTACAGTTCAAAAGTAGACCAGACAGACTTGAATCCTACCAAGTTTCATTGCTTGAAACAAACCAGGAAAAAAGTTATGAGCATGGGAAATTTTGCAAAAAATGACTTTTACCTTAACTGTTTCGGTCTGTAACTCAGAACAGAGAAGGAGTTGGGCTAAGGGGGTTTTACAGTTCAAAAGTATACCAGACAGACTTGAATCCTACCAAGTTTCATTGCCTGAAACAAACCAGGAAAAAAGTTATGAGCATGTGAAATTTTGCAAAAAATGACTTTTACCTTAACTGTTTTGGTCTGTAACTCAGAACAGAGAAGGAGTTGGACTAAGGGGGTTTTACAGTTCAAAAGTATACCAGACAGACTTGAATCCTACTAAGTTTCATTGCTTGAAACAAACCAGGAAAAAAGCTATGAGCATGTAAAATTTGGCTCCGAGGGACTTTTTCCTAAATTGTTACTGTCTGTAACTCAGAACAGAGAAGGAGTTGGACTAAGGGGGTTTTACAGTTCAAAAGTAGACCAGACAGACTTGAATCCTACCAAGTTTCATTGCTTGAAACAAACTAGGAAGAAAGTTATGAGCATGTAAAATTTGGCTCCGAGGGACTTTTTCCTAAATTGTTACTGTCTGTAACTCAGAACAGAGAAGGAGTTGGACTAAGGGGGTTTTACAGTTCAAAAGTAGACCAGACAGACTTGAATCCTACCAAGTTTCATTGCCTGAAACAAACCAGGAAAAAAGTTATGAGCATGTGAAATTTTGCAAAAAATGACTTTTACCTTAACTGTTTTGGTCTGTAACTCAGAACAGAGAAGGAGTTGGACTAAGGGGGTTTTACAGTTCAAAAGTATACCAGACAGACTTGAATCCTACCAAGTTTCATTGCTTGAAACAAACCAGGAAAAAAGTTATCAGCATGTAAAATTTGGCTCCGAGGGACTTTTTCCTAAATTGTTACTGTCTGTAACTCAGAACAGAGAAGGAGTTGGGCTAAGGGGGTTTTACAGTTCAAAAGTAGACCAGACAGACTTGAATTCTACCAAGTTTCATTGCTTGAAACAAACCAGGAAAAAAGTTATGAGCATGTAAAATTTGGCTCCGAGGGACTTTTTCCTAAATTGTTACTGTCTGTAACTCAGAACAGAGAAGGAGTTGGACTAAGGGGGTTTTACAGTTCAAAAGTAGACCAGACAGACTTGAATCCTACCAAGTTTCATTGCTTGAAACAAACTAGGAAGAAAGTTATGAGCATGTAAAATTTGGCTCCGAGGGACTTTTTCCTAAATTGTTACTGTCTGTAACTCAGAACAGAGAAGGAGTTGGACTAAGGGGGTTTTACAGTTCAAAAGTAGACCAGACAGACTTGAATCCTACCAAGTTTCATTGCCTGAAACAAACCAGGAAAAAAGTTATGAGCATGTGAAATTTTGCAAAAAATGACTTTTACCTTAACTGTTTTGGTCTGTAACTCAGAACAGAGAAGGAGTTGGACTAAGGGGGTTTTACAGTTCAAAAGTATACCAGACAGACTTGAATCCTACCAAGTTTCATTGCTTGAAACAAACCAGGAAAAAAGTTATCAGCATGTAAAATTTGGCTCCGAGGGACTTTTTCCTAAATTGTTACTGTCTGTAACTCAGAACAGAGAAGGAGTTGGGCTAAGGGGGTTTTACAGTTCAAAAGTAGACCAGACAGACTTGAATTCTACCAAGTTTCATTGCTTGAAACAAACCAGGAAAAAAGTTATGAGCATGTGAAATTTTGCAAAAAATGACTTTTACCTTAACTGTTTCGGTCTGTAACTCAGAACAGAGAAGGAGTTGGGCTAAGGGGGTTTTACAGTTCAAAAGTATACCAGACAGACTTGAATCCTACCAAGTTTCATTGCCTGAAACAAACCAGGAAAAAAGTTATGAGCATGTGAAATTTTGCAAAAAATGACTTTTACCTTAACTGTTTTGGTCTGTAACTCAGAACAGAGAAGGAGTTGGACTAAGGGGGTTTTACAGTTCAAAAGTAGACCAGACAGACTTGAATCCTACCAAGTTTCATTGCTTGAAACAAACCAGGAAAAAAGTTATGAGCATGTGAAATTTTGCAAAAAATGACTTTTACCTTAACTGTTTCGGTCTGTAACTCAGAACAGAGAAGGAGTTGGGCTAAGGGGGTTTTACAGTTCAAAAGTAGACCAGACGGACTTAAATCCTACCAAGTTTCATTGCTTGAAACAAACCAGGAAAAAAGTTATGAGCATGTAAAATTTGGCTCCGAGGGACTTTTTTCTAAATTGTTACTGTCTGTAACTCAGAACAGAGAAGGAGTTGGACTAAGGGGGTTTTACAGTTCAAAAGTAGACCAGACAGACTTGAATCCTACCAAGTTTCATTGCTTGAAACAAACCAGGAAAAAAGTTATGAGCATGTGAAATTTTGCAAAAAATGACTTTTACCTTAACTGTTTCGGTCTGTAACTCAGAACAGAGAAGGAGTTGGGCTAAGGGGGTTTTACAGTTCAAAAGTAGACCAGACGGACTTAAATCCTACCAAGTTTCATTGCTTGAAACAAACCAGGAAAAAAGTTATGAGCATGTAAAATTTGGCTCCGAGGGACTTTTTCCTAAATTGTTACTGTCTGTAACTCAGAACAGAGAAGGAGTTGGACTAAGGGGGTTTTACTGTTCAAAAGTAGACCAGACAGACTTGAATCCTACCAAGTTTCATTGCTTGAAACAAACCAGGAAGAAAGTTATGAGCATGTAAAATTTGGCTCCGAGGGACTTTTTCCTAAATTGTTACTGTCTGTAACTCAGAACAGAGAAGGAGTTGGATTAAGGGGGTTTTACAGTTCAAAAGTAGACCAGACAGACTTGAATCCTACCAAGTTTCATTGCTTGAAACAAACCAGGAAAAAAGTTATGAGCATGGGAAATTTTGCAAAAAATGACTTTTACCTTAACTGTTTCGGTCTGTAACTCAGAACAGAGAAGGAGTTGGGCTAAGGGGGTTTTACAGTTCAAAAGTATACCAGACAGACTTGAATCCTACCAAGTTTCATTGCCTGAAACAAACCAGGAAAAAAGTTATGAGCATGTAAAATTTGGCTCCGAGGGACTTTTTTCTAAATTGTTACTGTCTGTAACTCAGAACAGAGAAGGAGTTGGACTAAGGGGGTTTTACAGTTCAAAAGTAGACCAGACAGACTTGAATCCTACCAAGTTTCATTGCTTGAAACAAACCAGGAAGAAAGTTATGAGCATGTAAAATTTGGCTCCGAGGGACTTTTTCCTAAATTGTTACTGTCTGTAACTCAGAACAGAGAAGGAGTTGGATTAAGGGGGTTTTACAGTTCAAAAGTAGACCAGACAGACTTGAATCCTACCAAGTTTCATTGCTTGAAACAAACCAGGAAGAAAGTTATGAGCATGTAAAATTTGGCTCCGAGGGACTTTTTCCTAAATTGTTACTGTCTGTAACTCAGAACAGAGAAGGAGTAGGACTAAGGGAATTTTACAATTCAAAAGTAGACCAGACAGACTTGAATTCTACCAAGTTTCATTGCTTGAAACAAACCAGGAAAAAAGTTATCAGCATGTAGAATTTGGCTCCGAGGGACTTTTTCCTAAATTGTTACTGTCTGTAACTCAGAACAGAGAAGGAGTAGGACTAAGGGGGTTTTACAGTTCAAAAGTAGACCAGACGGACTTAAATCCTACCAAGTTTCATTGCTTGAAACAAACCAGGAAGAAAGTTATGAGCATGTAAAATTTGGCTCCGAGGGACTTTTTCCTAAATTGTTACTGTCTGTAACTCAGAACAGAGAAGGAGTTGGACTAAGGGGGTTTTACAGTTCAAAAGTAGACCAGACAGACTTGAATCCTACCAAGTTTCATTGCTTGAAACAAACCAGGAAAAAAGTTATGAGCATGGGAAATTTTGCAAAAAATGACTTTTACCTTAACTGTTTCGGTCTGTAACTCAGAACAGAGAAGGAGTTGGGCTAAGGGGGTTTTACAGTTCAAAAGTATACCAGACAGACTTGAATCCTACCAAGTTTCATTGCCTGAAACAAACCAGGAAAAAAGTTATGAGCATGTGAAATTTTGCAAAAAATGACTTTTACCTTAACTGTTTTGGTCTGTAACTCAGAACAGAGAAGGAGTTGGACTAAGGGGGTTTTACAGTTCAAAAGTATACCAGACAGACTTGAATCCTACCAAGTTTCATTGCTTGAAACAAACCAGGAAAAAAGTTATGAGCATGTAAAATTTGGCTCCGAGGGACTTTTTCCTAAATTGTTACTGTCTGTAACTCAGAACAGAGAAGGAGTTGGACTAAGGGGGTTTTACAGTTCAAAAGTAGACCAGACAGACTTGAATCCTACCAAGTTTCATTGCTTGAAACAAACCAGGAAGAAAGTTATGAGCATGTGAAATTTTGCAAAAAATGACTTTTACCTTAACTGTTTCGGTCTGTAACTCAGAACAGAGAAGGAGTTGGACTAAGAGGGTTTTACAGTTCAAAAGTAGACCAGACAGACTTGAATCCTACCAAGTTTTATTGCTTGAAACAAACCAGGAAGGAAGTTATGAGCATGTAAAATTTGGCTCCGAGGGACTTTTTCCTAAATTGTTACTGTCTGTAACTCAGAACAGAGAAGGAGTTGGACTAAGGGGGTTTTACAGTTCAAAAGTAGACCACACAGACTTGAATCCTACCAAGTTTCATTGCTTGAAACAAACCAGGAAAAAAGTTATGAGCATGTGAAATTTTGCAAAAAATGACTTTTACCTTAACTGTTTCGGTCTGTAACTCAGAACAGAGAAGGAGTTGGGCTAAGGGGATTTTACAGTTCAGAAGTAGACCAGACGGACTTGAATCCTACCAAGTATCATTGCTTGAAACAAACCAGGAAGAAAGTTATGAGCATGTGAAATTTTGCAAAAAATGACTTTTACCTTAACTGTTTCGGTCTGTAACTCAGAACAGAGAAGGAGTTGGACTAAGGGAGTTTTACAATTCAAAAGTAGACCAGACGCACTTGAATTCTACCAAGTTTCATTGCTTGAAACAAACCAGGAAAAAAGTTATGAGCATGTAAAATTTGGCTCCGAGGGACTTTTTCCTAAATTGTTACTGTCTGTAACTCAGAACAGAGAAGGAGTTGGACTAAGGGGGTTTTACAGTTCAAAAGTAGACCAGACGGACTTAAATCCTACCAAGTTTCATTGCTCGAAACAAACCAGGAAGAAAGTTATGAGCATGTAAAATTTGGCTCCGAGGGACTTTTTCCTAAATTGTTACTGTCTGTAACTCAGAACAGAGAAGGAGTTGGACTAAGGGGGTTTTACAGTTCAAAAGTAGACCAGACAGACTTGAATCCTACCAAGTTTCATTGCTTGAAACAAACCAGGAAGAAAGTTATGAGCATGTAAAATTTGGCTCCGAGGGACTTTTTCCTAAATTGTTACTGTCTGTAACTCAGAACAGAGAAGGAGTTGGGCTAAGGGGGTTTAACTGTTCAAAAGTATACCAGACAGACTTGAATCCTACCAAGTTTCATTGCCCGAAACAAACCAGGAAAAAAGTTATGAGCATGTGAAATTTTGCAAAAAAGGACTTTTACCTTAACTGTTTCGGTCTGTAACTCAGAACAGAGAAGGAGTTGGGCTAAGGGGGTTTTAGAAATCAAAAGTATACCAGACAGACTTGAATCCTACCAAGTTTCATTGCTTGAAACAAACCAGGAAAAAAGTTATGAGCATGTGAAATTTTGCAAAAAATGACTTTTACCTTAACTGTTTCGGTCTGTAACTCAGAACAGAGAAGGAGTTGGGCTAAGGGGGTTTTACATTTCAAAAGTATACCAGACAGACTTGAATCCTACCAAGTTTCATTGCTTGAAACAAACCAGGAAAAAAGTTATGAGCATGTGAAATTTTGCAAAAAATGACTTTTACCTTAACTGTTTCGGTCTGTAACTCAGAACAGAGAAGGAGTTGGACTAAGGGGGTTTTACAGTTCAAAAGTAGACCAGACAGACTTGAATCCTACCAAGTTTCATTGCTTGAAACAAACCAGGAAAAAAGTTATGAGCATGTAAAATTTGGCTCCGAGGGGCTTTTTCCATAATTGTTACTGTCTGTAACTCAGAACAGAGAAGGAGCTGGACTAAGGGGGTTTTACAGTTCAAAAGTAGACCAGGCGCACTTGAATTCTACCAAGTTTCATTGCTTGAAACAAACCAGGAAGAAAGTTATGAGCATGTAAAATTTGGCTCCGAGGGACTTTTTCCTAAATTGTTACTGTCTGTAACTCAGAACAGAGAAGGAGCTGGACTAAGGGGGTTTTACAGTTCAAAAGTAGACCAGACGCACTTGAATTCTACCAAGTTTCATTGCTTGAAACAAACTAGGAAGAAAGTTATGAGCATGTAAAATTTGGCTCCGAGGGACTTTTTCCTAAATTGTTACTGTCTGTAACTCAGAACAGAGAAGGAGTTGGACTAAGGGGGTTTTACTGTTCAAAAGTAGACCAGACAGACTTGAATCCTACCAAGTTTCATTGCTTGAAACAAACCAGGAAGAAAGTTATGAGCATGTAAAATTTGGCTCCGAGGGACTTTTTCCTAAATTGTTACTGTCTGTAACTCAGAACAGAGAAGGAGTTGGATTAAGGGGGTTTTACAGTTCAAAAGTAGACCAGACAGACTTGAATCCTACCAAGTTTCATTGCTTGAAACAAACCAGGAAAAAAGTTATGAGCATGGGAAATTTTGCAAAAAATGACTTTTACCTTAACTGTTTCGGTCTGTAACTCAGAACAGAGAAGGAGTTGGGCTAAGGGGGTTTTACAGTTCAAAAGTATACCAGACAGACTTGAATCCTACCAAGTTTCATTGCCTGAAACAAACCAGGAAAAAAGTTATGAGCATGTAAAATTTGGCTCCGAGGGACTTTTTTCTAAATTGTTACTGTCTGTAACTCAGAACAGAGAAGGAGTTGGACTAAGGGGGTTTTACAGTTCAAAAGTAGACCAGACAGACTTGAATCCTACCAAGTTTCATTGCTTGAAACAAACCAGGAAGAAAGTTATGAGCATGTAAAATTTGGCTCCGAGGGACTTTTTCCTAAATTGTTACTGTCTGTAACTCAGAACAGAGAAGGAGTTGGATTAAGGGGGTTTTACAGTTCAAAAGTAGACCAGACAGACTTGAATCCTACCAAGTTTCATTGCTTGAAACAAACCAGGAAGAAAGTTATGAGCATGTAAAATTTGGCTCCGAGGGACTTTTTCCTAAATTGTTACTGTCTGTAACTCAGAACAGAGAAGGAGTAGGACTAAGGGAATTTTACAATTCAAAAGTAGACCAGACAGACTTGAATTCTACCAAGTTTCATTGCTTGAAACAAACCAGGAAAAAAGTTATCAGCATGTAGAATTTGGCTCCGAGGGACTTTTTCCTAAATTGTTACTGTCTGTAACTCAGAACAGAGAAGGAGTAGGACTAAGGGGGTTTTACAGTTCAAAAGTAGACCAGACGGACTTAAATCCTACCAAGTTTCATTGCTTGAAACAAACCAGGAAGAAAGTTATGAGCATGTAAAATTTGGCTCCGAGGGACTTTTTCCTAAATTGTTACTGTCTGTAACTCAGAACAGAGAAGGAGTTGGACTAAGGGGGTTTTACAGTTCAAAAGTAGACCAGACAGACTTGAATCCTACCAAGTTTCATTGCTTGAAACAAACCAGGAAAAAAGTTATGAGCATGGGAAATTTTGCAAAAAATGACTTTTACCTTAACTGTTTCGGTCTGTAACTCAGAACAGAGAAGGAGTTGGGCTAAGGGGGTTTAACTGTTCAAAAGTATACCAGACAGACTTGAATCCTACCAAGTTTCATTGCCCGAAACAAACCAGGAAAAAAGTTATGAGCATGTGAAATTTTGCAAAAAAGGACTTTTACCTTAACTGTTTCGGTCTGTAACTCAGAACAGAGAAGGAGTTGGGCTAAGGGGGTTTTAGAAATCAAAAGTATACCAGACAGACTTGAATCCTACCAAGTTTCATTGCTTGAAACAAACCAGGAAAAAAGTTATGAGCATGTGAAATTTTGCAAAAAATGACTTTTACCTTAACTGTTTCGGTCTGTAACTCAGAACAGAGAAGGAGTTGGGCTAAGGGGGTTTTACATTTCAAAAGTATACCAGACAGACTTGAATCCTACCAAGTTTCATTGCTTGAAACAAACCAGGAAAAAAGTTATGAGCATGTGAAATTTTGCAAAAAATGACTTTTACCTTAACTGTTTCGGTCTGTAACTCAGAACAGAGAAGGAGTTGGACTAAGGGGGTTTTACAGTTCAAAAGTAGACCAGACAGACTTGAATCCTACCAAGTTTCATTGCTTGAAACAAACCAGGAAGAAAGTTATGAGCATGTAAAATTTGGCTCCGAGGGACTTTTTCCTAAATTGTTACTGTCTGTAACTCAGAACAGAGAAGGAGTTGGACTAAGGGGGTTTTACAGTTCAAAAGTAGACCACACAGACTTGAATCCTACCAAGTTTCATTGCTTGAAACAAACCAGGAAAAAAGTTATGAGCATGTAAAATTTGGCTCCGAGGGGCTTTTTCCATAATTGTTACTGTCTGTAACTCAGAACAGAGAAGGAGTAGGACTAAGGGAGTTTTACAATTCAAAAGTAGACCAGACGCACTTGAATTCTACCAAGTTTCATTGCTTGAAACAAACCAGGAAGAAAGTTATGAGCATGTAAAATTTGGCTCCGAGGGACTTTTTCCTAAATTGTTACTGTCTGTAACTCAGAACAGAGAAGGAGCTGGACTAAGGGGGTTTTACAGTTCAAAAGTAGACCAGACGCACTTGAATTCTACCAAGTTTCATTGCTTGAAACAAACCAGGAAGAAAGTTATGAGCATGTAAAATTTGGCTCCGAGGGACTTTTTCCTAAATTGTTACTGTCTGTAACTCAGAACAGAGAAGGAGTTGGACTAAGGGGGTTTTACAGTTCAAAAGTAGACCAGACAGACTTGAATCCTACCAAGTTTCATTGCTTGAAGCAAACCAGGAAAAAAGTTATGAGCATGTGAAATTTTGCAAAAAAGGACTTTTACCTTAACTGTTTCGGTCTGTAACTCAGAACAGAGAAGGAGTTGGACTAAGGGAGTTTTACAGTTCAAAAGTAGACCAGACAGACTTGAATACTACCAAGTTTCATTGCTTGAAACAAACCAGGAAAAAAGTTATGAGCATGTGAAATTTTGCAAAAAAGGACTTTTACCTTAACTGTTTCGGTCTGTAACTCAGAACAGAGAAGGAGTTGGACTAAGGGGGTTTTACAGTTCAAAAGTAGACCAGACAGACTTGAATACTACCAAGTTTCATTGCTTGAAACAAACCAGGAAAAAAGTTATCAGCATGTAGAATTTGGCTCCGAGGGACTTTTTCCTAAATTGTTACTGTCTGTAACTCAGAACAGAGAAGAAGTAGAACTAAGGAGGTTTTACAGTTCAAAAGTAGACCAGACGGACTTAAATCCTACCAAGTTTCATTGCTTGAAACAAACCAGGAAGAAAGTTATGAGCATGTAAAATTTGGCTCCGAGGGACTTTTTCCTAAATTGTTACTGTCTGTAACTCAGAACAGAGAAGGAGTTGGACTAAGGGGGTTTTACAGTTCAAAAGTAGACCAGACAGACTTGAATACTACCAAGTTTCATTGCTTGAAACAAACCAGGAAAAAAGTTATGAGCATGTGAAATTTTGCAAAAAAGGACTTTTACCTTAACTGTTTCGGTCTGTAACTCAGAACAGAGAAGGAGTTGGGCTAAGGGGGTTTTAGAAATCAAAAGTATACCAGACAGACTTGAATCCTACCAAGTTTCATTGCCTGAAACAAACCAGGAAAAAAGTTATGAGCATGTGAAATTTTGCAAAAAATGACTTTTACCTTAACTGTTTCGGTCTGTAACTCAGAACAGAGAAGGAGTTGGGCTAAGGGGGTTTTACAAATCAAAAGTATACCAGACAGACTTGAATTTTACCAAGTTTCATTGCTTGAAACAAACCAGGAAAAAAGTTATGAGCATGTGAAATTTTGCAAAAAAGGACTTTTACCTTAACTGTTTCGGTCTGTAACTCAGAACAGAGAAGGAGTTGGACTAAGGGGGTTTTACAGTTCAAAAGTAGACCAGACAGACTTGAATACTACCAAGTTTCATTGCTTGAAACAAACCAGGAAAAAAGTTATCAGCATGTAGAATTTGGCTCCGAGGGACTTTTTCCTAAATTGTTACTGTCTGTAACTCAGAACAGAGAAGAAGTAGAACTAAGGAGGTTTTACAGTTCAAAAGTAGACCAGACGGACTTAAATCCTACCAAGTTTCATTGCTTGAAACAAACCAGGAAGAAAGTTATGAGCATGTAAAATTTGGCTCCGAGGGACTTTTTCCTAAATTGTTACTGTCTGTAACTCAGAACAGAGAAGGAGTTGGACTAAGGGGGTTTTACAGTTCAAAAGTAGACCAGACAGACTTGAATACTACCAAGTTTCATTGCTTGAAACAAACCAGGAAAAAAGTTATGAGCATGTGAAATTTTGCAAAAAAGGACTTTTACCTTAACTGTTTCGGTCTGTAACTCAGAACAGAGAAGGAGTTGGGCTAAGGGGGTTTTAGAAATCAAAAGTATACCAGACAGACTTGAATCCTACCAAGTTTCATTGCCTGAAACAAACCAGGAAAAAAGTTATGAGCATGTGAAATTTTGCAAAAAATGACTTTTACCTTAACTGTTTCGGTCTGTAACTCAGAACAGAGAAGGAGTTGGGCTAAGGGGGTTTTACAAATCAAAAGTATACCAGACAGACTTGAATTTTACCAAGTTTCATTGCTTGAAACAAACCAGGAAAAAAGTTATGAGCATGTGAAATTTTGCAAAAAAGGACTTTTACCTTAACTGTTTCGGTCTGTAACTCAGAACAGAGAAGGAGTTGGGCTAAGGGGGTTTTACAAATCAAAAGTATACCAGACAGACTTGAATTTTACCAAGTTTCATTGCTTGAAACAAACCAGGAAAAAAGTTATGAGCATGTGAAATTTTGCAAAAAATGACTTTTACCTTAACTGTTTCGGTCTGTAACTCAGAACAGAGAAAGAGTTGGACTAAGGGAGTTTTACAATTCAAAAGTAGACCAGACACACTTGAATTCTACCAAGTTTCATTGCTTGAAACAAACCAGGAAAAAAGTTATGAGCATGTAAAATTTGGCTCCGAGGGACTTTTTCCTAAATTGTTACTGTCTGTAACTCAGAACAGAGAAGAAGTAGGACTAAGGGAGTTTTACAATTCAAAAGTAGACCAGACAGACTTAAATCCTACCAAGTTTCATTGCTTGAAACAAACCAGGAAGAAAGTTATGAGCATGTAAAATTTGGCTCCGAGGGACTTTTTCCTAAATTGTTACTGTCTGTAACTCAGAACAGAGAAGGAGTTGGACTAAGGGGGTTTTACAGTTCAAAAGTAGACCAGACAGACTTGAATACTACCAAGTTTCATTGCTTGAAACAAACCAGGAAAAAAGTTATGAGCATGTGAAATTTTGCAAAAAAGGACTTTTACCTTAACTGTTTCGGTCTGTAACTCAGAACAGAGAAGGAGTTGGGCTAAGGGGGTTTTAGAAATCAAAAGTATACCAGACAGACTTGAATCCTACCAAGTTTCATTGCCTGAAACAAACCAGGAAAAAAGTTATGAGCATGTGAAATTTTGCAAAAAATGACTTTTACCTTAACTGTTTCGGTCTGTAACTCAGAACAGAGAAGGAGTTGGGCTAAGGGGGTTTTACAAATCAAAAGTATACCAGACAGACTTGAATTTTACCAAGTTTCATTGCTTGAAACAAACCAGGAAAAAAGTTATGAGCATGTGAAATTTTGCAAAAAAGGACTTTTACCTTAACTGTTTCGGTCTGTAACTCAGAACAGAGAAGGAGTTGGGCTAAGGGGGTTTTACAAATCAAAAGTATACCAGACAGACTTGAATTTTACCAAGTTTCATTGCTTGAAACAAACCAGGAAAAAAGTTATGAGCATGTGAAATTTTGCAAAAAATGACTTTTACCTTAACTGTTTCGGTCTGTAACTCAGAACAGAGAAAGAGTTGGACTAAGGGAGTTTTACAATTCAAAAGTAGACCAGACACACTTGAATTCTACCAAGTTTCATTGCTTGAAACAAACCAGGAAAAAAGTTATGAGCATGTAAAATTTGGCTCCGAGGGACTTTTTCCTAAATTGTTACTGTCTGTAACTCAGAACAGAGAAGAAGTAGGACTAAGGGAGTTTTACAATTCAAAAGTAGACCAGACAGACTTAAATCCTACCAAGTTTCATTGCTTGAAACAAACCAGGAAGAAAGTTATGAGCATGTAAAATTTGGCTCCGAGGGACTTTTTCCTAAATTGTTACTGTCTGTAACTCAGAACAGAGAAGGAGTTGGACTAAGGGGGTTTTACAGTTCAAAAGTAGACCAGACAGACTTGAATACTACCAAGTTTCATTGCTTGAAACAAACCAGGAAAAAAGTTATGAGCATGGGAAATTTTGCAAAAAATGACTTTTACCTTAACTGTTTCGGTCTGTAACTCAGAACAGAGAAGGAGTTGGGCTAAGGGGGTTTTACAGTTCAAAAGTATACCAGACAGACTTGAATCCTACCAAGTTTCATTGCCTGAAACAAACCAGGAAAAAAGTTATGAGCATGTAAAATTTGGCTCCGAGGGACTTTTTCCTAAATTGTTACTGTCTGTAACTCAGAACAGAGAAGGAGTTGGACTAAGGGGGTTTTACAGTTCAAAAGTAGACCAGACAGACTTGAATACTACCAAGTTTCATTGCTTGAAACAAACCAGGAAAAAAGTTATGAGCATGTAAAATTTGGCTCCGAGGGGCTTTTTCCTAAATTGTTACTGTCTGTAACTCAGAACAGAGAAGGAGTTGGACTAAGGGAGTTTTACAATTCAAAAGTAGACCAGACAGACTTGAATCCTACCAAGTTTCATTGCTTGAAACAAGCCAAAAAAAAAGTTATGAGCATGGGAAAGTTTGCAAAAAAGGACTTTCACCTTAACTGTTTCGGTCTGTAACTCAGAACAGAGAAGGAGTTGGACTAAGGGAGTTTTACAATTCAAAAGTAGACCAGACAGACTTGAATTCTATCAAGTTTCATAAAAGCCAATCGATCAGGGGCGTTGCATTAAGAATTTAAAGACTTAGACCCATAAACTTACAGATACAAAATGGACTTTTGCTCATAATAGGCGTAAGGGTGAGTTTTAGATTAGGGGATTTATACAGTTCGAAAGGGGATGATTTAAGGTCCATTTCTACCAATTTTTATAAATGCCAATCGATCAGGGGCGATGCATTAAGAATTTAAAGACTTAGAACCATAAACTTACAGATACAAAATGGACTTTTGCTCATAATAGGCGTAAGGGTTGTTGTTAGATTAGGGGATTTATACAGTTCGAAAGGGGATGATTTAAGGTCCATTTGTACCAATTTTCATAAATGCCAATCGATCAGGGGCGTTGCATTAAGAATTTAAAAACTTAGACTCATAAACTTACAGATACAAAATGGACTTTTGCGCATATTAGGTGTAAGGGTGAGTTTTAGATTAGGGGATTTATACAGTTCGAAAGGGGATGATTTAAGGTCCATTTGTACCAATTTTCATAAATGCCAATCGATCAGGGGCGTTGCATTAAGAATTTAAAGACTTAGACCCATAAACTTACAGATACAAAATGGACTTTTGCTCATATTAGGTGTAAGGGTGAGTTTTAGATTAGGGGATTTATACAGTTCGAAAGGGGATGATTTAAGGTCCATTTGTACCAATTTTCACAAATGCCAATCGATCAGGGGCGTTGCATTAAGCATTTAAAGACTTAGACCCATAAACTTGCAGATACAAAATGGACTTTTGCTCATAATAGGAGTAAGGGTAAATTTTAGATAAGGGGATTTATACAGCTCGAAAGGGGATGATTTAAGGTCCATTTGTACCAATTTTCATAAATGCCAATCGATCAGGGGCGTTGCATTAAGAATTTAAAGACTTAGACCCATAAACCTACAGATACAAAATGGACTTTTGCTCATATTAGGTGTAAGGGTGAGTTTTAGATTAGGGGATTTATACAGTTCGAAAGGGGATGATTTAAGGTCCATTTGTACCAATTTTCATAAATGCCAATCGATCAGGGGCGTTGCATTAAGAATTTAAAGACTTAGACCCATAAACTTGCAGATACAAAATGGACTTTTGCTCATAATAGGAGTAAGGGTGAGTTTTAGATTAGGGGATTTATACAGTTCGAAAGGGGATGATTTAAGGTCCATTTGTACCAATTTTCACAAATGCCAATCGATCAGGGGCGTTGCATTAAGCATTTAAAGACTTAGACCCATAAACTTGCAGATACAAAATGGACTTTTGCTCATAATAGGAGTAAGGGTAAATTTTAGATTAGGGGATTTATACAGCTCGAAAGGGGATGATTTAAGGTCCATTTGTACCAATTTTCATAAATGCCAATCGATCAGGGGCGTTGCATTAAGAATTTAAAGACTTAGACCCATAAACCTACAGATACAAAATGGACTTTTGCTCATATTAGGTGTAAGGGTGAGTTTTAGATTAGGGGATTTATACAGTTCGAAAGGGGATGATTTAAGGTCCATTTGTACCAATTTTCATAAATGCCAATCGATCAGGGGCGTTGCATTAAGAATTTAAAGACTTAGACCCATAAACTTACAGATACAAAATGGACTTTTGCTCATATTAGGTGTAAGGGTGAGTTTTAGATTAGGGGATTTATACAGTTCGAAAGGGGATGATTTAAGGTCCATTTGTACCAATTTTCATAAATGCCAATCGATCAGGGGCGTTGCATTAAGAATTTAAAGACTTAGACCCATAAACCTACAGATACAAAATGGACTTTTGCTCATATTAGGTGTAAGGGTGAGTTTTAGATTAGGGGATTTATACAGTTCGAAAGGGGATGATTTAAGGTCCATTTGTACCAATTTTCATAAATGCCAATCGATCAGGGGCGTTGCATTAAGAATTTAAAGACTTAGACCCATAAACTTACAGATACAAAATGGACTTTTGCTCATATTAGGTGTAAGGGTGAGTTTTAGATTAGGGGATTTATACAGTTCGAAAGGGGATGATTTAAGGTCCATTTGTACCAATTTTCACAAATGCCAATCGATCAGGGGCGTTGCATTAAGCATTTAAAGACTTAGACCCATAAACTTGCAGATACAAAATGGACTTTTGCTCATAATAGGAGTAAGGGTAAATTTTAGATTAGGGGATTTATACAGCTCGAAAGGGGATGATTTAAGGTCCATTTGTACCAATTTTCATAAATGCCAATCGATCAGGGGCGTTGCATTAAGAATTTAAAGACTTAGACCCATAAACCTACAGATACAAAATGGACTTTTGCTCATATTAGGTGTAAGGGTGAGTTTTAGATTAGGGGATTTATACAGTTCGAAAGGGGATGATTTAAGGTCCATTTGTACCAATTTTCATAAATGCCAATCGATCAGGGGCGTTGCATTAAGAATTTAAAGACTTAGACCCATAAACTTGCAGATACAAAATGGACTTTTGCTCATAATAGGAGTAAGGGTGAGTTTTAGATTAGGGGATTTATACAGTTCGAAAGGGGATGATTTAAGGTCCATTTGTACCAATTTTCACAAATGCCAATCGATCAGGGGCGTTGCATTAAGCATTTAAAGACTTAGACCCATAAACTTGCAGATACAAAATGGACTTTTGCTCATAATAGGAGTAAGGGTAAATTTTAGATTAGGGGATTTATACAGCTCGAAAGGGGATGATTTAAGGTCCATTTGTACCAATTTTCACAAATGCCAATCGATCAGGGGCGTTGCATTAAGAATTTAAAGACTTAGACCCATAAACCTACAGATACAAAATGGACTTTTGCTCATATTAGGTGTAAGGGTGAGTTTTAGATTAGGGGATTTATACAGTTCGAAAGGGGATGATTTAAGGTCCATTTGTACCAATTTTCATAAATGCCAATCGATCAGGGGCGTTGCATTAAGAATTTAAAGACTTAGACCCATAAACTTACAGATACAAAATGGACTTTTGCTCATATTAGGTGTAAGGGTGAGTTTTAGATTAGGGGATTTATACAGTTCGAAAGGGGATGATTTAAGGTCCATTTGTACCAATTTTCATAAATGCCAATCGATCAGGGGCGTTGCATTAAGAATTTAAAGACTTAGACCCATAAACTTACAGATACAAAATGGACTTTTGCTCATATTAGGTGTAAGGGTGAGTTTTAGATTAGGGGATTTATACAGTTCGAAAGGGGATGATTTAAGGTCCATTTGTACCAATTTTCATAAATGCCAATCGATCAGGGGCGTTGCATTAAGAATTTAAAGACTTAGACCCATAAACTTACAGATACAAAATGGACTTTTGCTCATTATAGGCGTAAGGGTTGTTGTTAGATTAGGGGATTTATACAGTTCGAAAGGGGATGATTTAAGGTCCATTTGTACCAATTTTCATAAATGCCAATCGATCAGGGGCGTTGCATTAAGAATTTAAAGACTTAGACCCATAAACTTACAGATACAAAATGGACTTTTGCTCATATTAGGTGTAAGGGTGAGTTTTAGATTAGGGGATTTATACAGTTCGAAAGGGGATGATTTAAGGTCCATTTGTACCAATTTTCATAAATGCCAATCGATCAGGGGCGTTGCATTAAGAATTTAAAGACTTAGACCCATAAACCTACAGATACAAAATGGACTTTTGCTCATATTAGGTGTAAGGGTGAGTTTTAGATTAGGGGATTTATACAGTTCGAAAGGGGATGATTTAAGGTCCATTTGTACCAATTTTCATAAATGCCAATCGATCAGGGGCGTTGCATTAAGAATTTAAAGACTTAGACCCATAAACCTACAGATACAAAATGGACTTTTGCTCATATTAGGTGTAAGGGTGAGTTTTAGATTAGGGGATTTATACAATTCGAAAGGGGATGATTTAAGGTCCATTTGTACCAATTTTCATAAATTCCAATCGATCAGGGGCGTTGCATTAAGAATTTAAAGACTTAGACCCATAAACTTACAGATACAAAATGGACTTTTGCTCATATTAGGTGTAAGGGTGAGTTTTAGATTAGGGGATTTATACAGTTCGAAAGGGGATGATTTAAGGTCCATTTGTACCAATTTTCATAAATGCCAATCGATCAGGGGCGTTGCATTAAGAATTTAAAGACTTAGACCCATAAACCTACAGATACAAAATGGACTTTTGCTCATATTAGGTGTAAGGGTGAGTTTTAGATTAGGGGATTTATACAGTTCGAAAGGGGATGATTTAAGGTCCATTTGTACCAATTTTCATAAATGCCAATCGATCAGGGGCGTTGCATTAAGAATTTAAAGACTTAGACCCATAAACTTACAGATACAAAATGGACTTTTGCTCATATTAGGTGTAAGGGTGAGTTTTAGATTAGGGGATTTATACAGTTCGAAAGGGGATGATTTAAGGTCCATTTGTACCAATTTTCATAAATGCCAATCGATCAGGGGCGTTGCATTAAGAATTTAAAGACTTAGACCCATAAACTTACAGATACAAAATGGACTTTTGCTCATATTAGGTGTAAGGGTGAGTTTTAGATTAGGGGATTCATACAGTTCGAAAGGGGATGATTTAAGGTCCATTTGTACCAATTTTCATAAATGCCAATCGATCAGGGGCGTTGCATTAAGAATTTAAAGACTTAGACCCATAAACTTACAGATACAAAATGGACTTTTGCTCATATTAGGTGTAAGGGTGAGTTTTAGATTAGGGGATTTATACAATTCGAAAGGGGATGATTTAAGGTCCATTTGTACCAATTTTCATAAATTCCAATCGATCAGGGGCGTTGCATTAAGAATTTAAAGACTTAGACCCATAAACTTACAGATACAAAATGGACTTTTGCTCATATTAGGTGTAAGGGTGAGTTTTAGATTAGGGGATTTATACAGTTCGAAAGGGGATGATTTAAGGTCCATTTGTACCAATTTTCATAAATGCCAATCGATCAGGGGCGTTGCATTAAGAATTTAAAGACTTAGACCCATAAACCTACAGATACAAAATGGACTTTTGCTCATATTAGGTGTAAGGGTGAGTTTTAGATTAGGGGATTTATACAGTTCGAAAGGGGATGATTTAAGGTCCATTTGTACCAATTTTCATAAATGCCAATCGATCAGGGGCGTTGCATTAAGAATTTAAAGACTTAGACCCATAAACTTACAGATACAAAATGGACTTTTGCTCATTATAGGCGTAAGGGTTGTTGTTAGATTAGGGGATTTATACAGTTCGAAAGGGGATGATTTAAGGTCCATTTGTACCAATTTTCATAAATGCCAATCGATCAGGGGCGTTGCATTAAGAATTTAAAGACTTAGACTCATAAACTTACAGATACAAAATGGACTTTTGCTCATATTAGGTGTAAGGGTGAGTTTTAGATTAGGGGATTTATACAGTTCGAAAGGGGATGATTTAAGGTCCATTTGTACCAATTTTCATAAATGCCAATCGATCAGGGGCGTTGCATTAAGAATTTAAAGACTTAGACTCATAAACTTACAGATACAAAATGGACTTTTGCTCATAATAGGCGTAAGGGTGAGTTTTAGATTAGGGGATTTATACAGTTCGAAAGGGAATGATTTAAGGTCCATTTCTACCAATTTTCATAAATGCCAATCGATCAGGGGCGTTGCATTAGGAATTTAAAGACTTAGACCCATAAACTTACAGATACAAAATGGACTTTTGCTCATAATAGGCGTAAGGGTGAGTTTTAGATTAGGGGATTTATACAGTTCGAAAGGGGATGATTTAAGGTCCATTTCTACCAATTTTCATAAATGCCAATCGATCAGGGGCGTTGCATTAAGAATTTAAAGACTTAGACCCATAAACTTACAGATACAAAATGGACTTTTGCTCATATTAGGTGTAAGGGTGAGTTTTAGATTAGGGGATTTATACAGTTCGAAAGGGGATGATTTAAGGTCCATTTCTACCAATTTTTATAAATGCCAATCGATCAGGGGCGTTGCATTAAGAATTTAAAGACTTAGACTCATAAACTTACAGATACAAAATGGACTTTTGCTCATATTAGGTGTAAGGGTGAGTTTTAGATTAGGGGATTTATACAGTTCGAAAGGGGATGATTTAAGGTCCATTTCTACCAATTTTTATAAATGCCAATCGATCAGGGGCGTTGCATTAAGAATTTAAAGACTTAGACTCATAAACTTACAGATACAAAATGGACTTTTGCTCATATTAGGTGTAAGGGTGAGTTTTAGATTAGGGGATTTATACAGTTCGAAAGGGGATGATTTAAGGTCCATTTGTACCAATTTTCATAAATGCCAATCGATCAGGGGCGTTGCATTAAGAATTTAAAGACTTAGACTCATAAACTTACAGATACAAAATGGACTTTTGCTTATAATAGGCGTAAGGGTGAGTTTTAGATTAGGGGATTTATACAGTTCGAAAGGGAATGATTTAAGGTCCATTTCTACCAATTTTCATAAATGCCAATCGATCAGGGGCGTTGCATTAAGAATTTAAAGACTTAGACCCATAAACTTGCAGATACAAAATGGACTTTTGCTCATAATAGGCGTAAGGGTGAGTTTTAGATTAGGGGATTTATACAGTTCGAAAGGGGATGATTTAAGGTCCATTTCTACCAATTTTCATAAATGCCAATCGATCAGGGGCGTTGCATTAAGAATTTAAAGACTTAGACCCATAAACTTACAGATACAAAATGGACTTTTGCTCATATTAGGTGTAAGGGTGAGTTTTAGATTAGGGGATTTATACAGTTCGAAAGGGGATGATTTAAGGTCCATTTGTACCAATTTTCATAAATGCCAATCGATCAGGGGCGTTGCATTAAGAATTTAAAGACTTAGACTCATAAACTTACAGATACAAAATGGACTTTTGCTCATATTAGGTGTAAGGGTGAGTTTTAGATTAGGGGATTTATACAGTTCGAAAGGGGATGATTTAAGGTCCATTTGTACCAATTTTCATAAATGCCAATCGATCAGGGGCGTTGCATTAAGAATTTAAAGACTTAGACCCATAAACTTACAGATACAAAATGGACTTTTGCTCATATTAGGTGTAAGGGTGAGTTTTAGATTAGGGGATTTATACAGTTCGAAAGGGGATGATTTAAGGTCCATTTGTACCAATTTTCATAAATGCCAATCGATCAGGGGCGTTGCATTAAGAATTTAAAGACTTAGACCCATAAACTTACAGATACAAAATGGACTTTTGCTCATTATAGGCGTAAGGGTTGTTGTTAGATTAGGGGACTTATACAGTTCGAAAGGGGATGATTTAAGGTCCATTTGTACCAATTTTCATAAATGCCAATCGATCAGGGGCGTTGCATTAAGAATTTAAAGACTTAGACTCATAAACTTACAGATACAAAATGGACTTTTGCTTATAATAGGCGTAAGGGTGAGTTTTAGATTAGGGGATTTATACAGTTCGAAAGGGAATGATTTAAGGTCCATTTCTACCAATTTTCATAAATGCCAATCGATCAGGGGCGTTGCATTAAGAATTTAAAGACTTAGACCCATAAACCTACAGATACAAAATGGACTTTTGCTCATATTAGGTGTAAGGGTGAGTTTTAGATTAGGGGATTTATACAGTTCGAAAGGGGATGATTTAAGGTCCATTTGTACCAATTTTCATAAATGCCAATCGATCAGGGGCGTTGCATTAAGAATTTAAAGACTTAGACCCATAAACTTACAGATACAAAATGGACTTTTGCTCATTATAGGCGTAAGGGTTGTTGTTAGATTAGGGGATTTATACAGTTCGAAAGGGGATGATTTAAGGTCCATTTGTACCAATTTTCATAAATGCCAATCGATCAGGGGCGTTGCATTAAGAATTTAAAGACTTAGACCCATAAACTTACAGATACAAAATGGACTTTTGCTCATTATAGGCGTAAGGGTTGTTGTTAGATTAGGGGATTTATACAGTTCGAAAGGGGATGATTTAAGGTCCATTTGTACCAATTTTCATAAATGCCAATCGATCAGGGGCGTTGCATTAAGAATTTAAAGACTTAGACCCATAAACTTACAGATACAAAATGGACTTTTGCTCATATTAGGTGTAAGGGTGAGTTTTAGATTAGGGGATTTATACAGTTCGAAAGGGGATGATTTAAGGTCCATTTGTACCAATTTTCATAAATGCCAATCGATCAGGGGCGTTGCATTAAGAATTTAAAGACTTAGACCCATAAACTTACAGATACAAAATGGACTTTTGCTCATTATAGGCGTAAGGGTTGTTGTTAGATTAGGGGATTTATACAGTTCGAAAGGGGATGATTTAAGGTCCATTTGTACCAATTTTCATAAATGCCAATCGATCAGGGGCGTTGCATTAAGAATTTAAAGACTTAGACTCATAAACTTACAGATACAAAATGGACTTTTGCTTATAATAGGCGTAAGGGTGAGTTTTAGATTAGGGGATTTATACAGTTCGAAAGGGAATGATTTAAGGTCCATTTCTACCAATTTTCATAAATGCCAATCGATCAGGGGCGTTGCATTAAGAATTTAAAGACTTAGACCCATAAACCTACAGATACAAAATGGACTTTTGCTCATATTAGGTGTAAGGGTGAGTTTTAGATTAGGGGATTTATACAGTTCGAAAGGGGATGATTTAAGGTCCATTTGTACCAATTTTCATAAATGCCAATCGATCAGGGGCGTTGCATTAAGAATTTAAAGACTTAGACCCATAAACTTACAGATACAAAATGGACTTTTGCTCATTATAGGCGTAAGGGTTGTTGTTAGATTAGGGGATTTATACAGTTCGAAAGGGGATGATTTAAGGTCCATTTGTACCAATTTTCATAAATGCCAATCGATCAGGGGCGTTGCATTAAGAATTTAAAGACTTAGACCCATAAACTTACAGATACAAAATGGACTTTTGCTCATTATAGGCGTAAGGGTTGTTGTTAGATTAGGGGATTTATACAGTTCGAAAGGGGATGATTTAAGGTCCATTTGTACCAATTTTCATAAATGCCAATCGATCAGGGGCGTTGCATTAAGAATTTAAAGACTTAGACCCATAAACTTACAGATACAAAATGGACTTTTGCTCATTATAGGCGTAAGGGTTGTTGTTAGATTAGGGGATTTATACAGTTCGAAAGGGGATGATTTAAGGTCCATTTGTACCAATTTTCATAAATGCCAATCGATCAGGGGCGTTGCATTAAGAATTTAAAGACTTAGACCCATAAACTTACAGATACAAAATGGACTTTTGCTCATTATAGGCGTAAGGGTTGTTGTTAGATTAGGGGATTTATACAGTTCGAAAGGGGATGATTTAAGGTCCATTTGTACCAATTTTCATAAATGCCAATCGATCAGGGGCGTTGCATTAAGAATTTAAAGACTTAGACTCATAAACTTACAGATACAAAATGGACTTTTGCTCATAATAGGCGTAAGGGTGAGTTTTAGATTAGGGGATTTATACAGTTCGAAAGGGAATGATTTAAGGTCCATTTCTACCAATTTTCATAAATGCCAATCGATCAGGGGCGTTGCATTAGGAATTTAAAGACTTAGACCCATAAACTTACAGATACAAAATGGACTTTTGCTCATAATAGGCGTAAGGGTGAGTTTTAGATTAGGGGATTTATACAGTTCGAAAGGGGATGATTTAAGGTCCATTTCTACCAATTTTCATAAATGCCAATCGATCAGGGGCGTTGCATTAAGAATTTAAAGACTTAGACCCATAAACTTACAGATACAAAATGGACTTTTGCTCATATTAGGTGTAAGGGTGAGTTTTAGATTAGGGGATTTATACAGTTCGAAAGGGGATGATTTAAGGTCCATTTCTACCAATTTTTATAAATGCCAATCGATCAGGGGCGTTGCATTAAGAATTTAAAGACTTAGACTCATAAACTTACAGATACAAAATGGACTTTTGCTCATATTAGGTGTAAGGGTGAGTTTTAGATTAGGGGATTTATACAGTTCGAAAGGGGATGATTTAAGGTCCATTTCTACCAATTTTTATAAATGCCAATCGATCAGGGGCGTTGCATTAAGAATTTAAAGACTTAGACTCATAAACTTACAGATACAAAATGGACTTTTGCTCATATTAGGTGTAAGGGTGAGTTTTAGATTAGGGGATTTATACAGTTCGAAAGGGGATGATTTAAGGTCCATTTGTACCAATTTTCATAAATGCCAATCGATCAGGGGCGTTGCATTAAGAATTTAAAGACTTAGACTCATAAACTTACAGATACAAAATGGACTTTTGCTTATAATAGGCGTAAGGGTGAGTTTTAGATTAGGGGATTTATACAGTTCGAAAGGGAATGATTTAAGGTCCATTTCTACCAATTTTCATAAATGCCAATCGATCAGGGGCGTTGCATTAAGAATTTAAAGACTTAGACCCATAAACTTGCAGATACAAAATGGACTTTTGCTCATAATAGGCGTAAGGGTGAGTTTTAGATTAGGGGATTTATACAGTTCGAAAGGGGATGATTTAAGGTCCATTTGTACCAATTTTCATAAATGCCAATCGATCAGGGGCGTTGCATTAAGAATTTAAAGACTTAGACTCATAAACTTACAGATACAAAATGGACTTTTGCTCATATTAGGTGTAAGGGTGAGTTTTAGATTAGGGGATTTATACAGTTCGAAAGGGGATGATTTAAGGTCCATTTGTACCAATTTTCATAAATGCCAATCGATCAGGGGCGTTGCATTAAGAATTTAAAGACTTAGACTCATAAACTTACAGATACAAAATGGACTTTTGCTCATAATAGGCGTAAGGGTGAGTTTTAGATTAGGGGATTTATACAGTTCGAAAGGGAATGATTTAAGGTCCATTTCTACCAATTTTCATAAATGCCAATCGATCAGGGGCGTTGCATTAGGAATTTAAAGACTTAGACCCATAAACTTACAGATACAAAATGGACTTTTGCTCATAATAGGCGTAAGGGTGAGTTTTAGATTAGGGGATTTATACAGTTCGAAAGGGGATGATTTAAGGTCCATTTCTACCAATTTTCATAAATGCCAATCGATCAGGGGCGTTGCATTAAGAATTTAAAGACTTAGACCCATAAACTTACAGATACAAAATGGACTTTTGCTCATATTAGGTGTAAGGGTGAGTTTTAGATTAGGGGATTTATACAGTTCGAAAGGGGATGATTTAAGGTCCATTTCTACCAATTTTTATAAATGCCAATCGATCAGGGGCGTTGCATTAAGAATTTAAAGACTTAGACTCATAAACTTACAGATACAAAATGGACTTTTGCTCATATTAGGTGTAAGGGTGAGTTTTAGATTAGGGGATTTATACAGTTCGAAAGGGGATGATTTAAGGTCCATTTCTACCAATTTTTATAAATGCCAATCGATCAGGGGCGTTGCATTAAGAATTTAAAGACTTAGACTCATAAACTTACAGATACAAAATGGACTTTTGCTCATATTAGGTGTAAGGGTGAGTTTTAGATTAGGGGATTTATACAGTTCGAAAGGGGATGATTTAAGGTCCATTTGTACCAATTTTCATAAATGCCAATCGATCAGGGGCGTTGCATTAAGAATTTAAAGACTTAGACTCATAAACTTACAGATACAAAATGGACTTTTGCTTATAATAGGCGTAAGGGTGAGTTTTAGATTAGGGGATTTATACAGTTCGAAAGGGAATGATTTAAGGTCCATTTCTACCAATTTTCATAAATGCCAATCGATCAGGGGCGTTGCATTAAGAATTTAAAGACTTAGACCCATAAACTTGCAGATACAAAATGGACTTTTGCTCATAATAGGCGTAAGGGTGAGTTTTAGATTAGGGGATTTATACAGTTCGAAAGGGGATGATTTAAGGTCCATTTGTACCAATTTTCATAAATGCCAATCGATCAGGGGCGTTGCATTAAGAATTTAAAGACTTAGACCCATAAACTTACAGATACAAAATGGACTTTTGCTCATATTAGGTGTAAGGGTGAGTTTTAGATTAGGGGATTTATACAGTTCGAAAGGGGATGATTTAAGGTCCATTTGTACCAATTTTCATAAATGCCAATCGATCAGGGGCGTTGCATTAAGAATTTAAAGACTTAGACTCATAAACTTACAGATACAAAATGGACTTTTGCTCATATTAGGTGTAAGGGTGAGTTTTAGATTAGGGGATTTATACAGTTCGAAAGGGGATGATTTAAGGTCCATTTGTACCAATTTTCATAAATGCCAATCGATCAGGGGCGTTGCATTAAGAATTTAAAGACTTAGACTCATAAACTTACAGATACAAAATGGACTTTTGCTCATATTAGGTGTAAGGGTGAGTTTTAGATTAGGGGATTTATACAGTTCGAAAGGGGATGATTTAAGGTCCATTTGTACCAATTTTCATAAATGCCAATCGATCAGGGGCGTTGCATTAAGAATTTAAAGACTTAGACTCATAAACTTACAGATACAAAATGGACTTTTGCTCATAATAGGCGTAAGGGTGAGTTTTAGATTAGGGGATTTATACAGTTCGAAAGGGGATGATTTAAGGTCCATTTGTACCAATTTTCATAAATGCCAATCGATCAGGGGCGTTGCATTAAGAATTTAAAGACTTAGACCCATAAACTTACAGATACAAAATGGACTTTTGCTCATATTAGGCGTAAGGGTGAGTTTTAGATTAGGGGATTTATACAGTTCGAAAGGGAATGATTTAAGGTCCATTTCTACCAATTTTCATAAATGCCAATCGATCAGGGGCGTTGCATTAGGAATTTAAAGACTTAGACCCATAAACTTACAGATACAAAATGGACTTTTGCTCATATTAGGTGTAAGGGTGAGTTTTAGATTAGGGGATTTATACAGTTCGAAAGGGGATGATTTAAGGTCCATTTGTACCAATTTTCACACATGCCAATCGATCAGGGGCGTTGCATTAAGAATTTAAAGACTTAGACCCATAAACTTACAGATACAAAATGGACTTTTGCTCATATTAGGTGTAAGGGTGAGTTTTAGATTAGGGGATTTATACAGTTCGAAAGGGGATGATTTAAGGTCCATTTGTACCAATTTTCACACATGCCAATCGATCAGGGGCGTTGCATTAAGAATTTAAAGACTTAGACCCATAAACTTACAGATACAAAATGGACTTTTGCTCATATTAGGTGTAAGGGTGAGTTTTAGATTAGGGGATTTATACAGTTCGAAAGGGGATGATTTAAGGTCCATTTGTACCAATTTTCACACATGCCAATCGATCAGGGGCGTTGCATTAAGAATTTAAAGACTTAGACCCATAAACTTACAGATACAAAATGGACTTTTGCTCATAATAGGCGTAAGGGTGAGTTTTAGATTAGGGGACTTATACAGTTCGAAAGGGGATGATTTAAGGTCCATTTGTACCAATTTTCATTAATGCCAATCGATCAGGGGCGTTGCATTAAGAATTTAAAGACTTAGACCCATAAACTTACAGATACAAAATGGACTTTTGCTCATATTAGGTGTAAGGGTGAGTTTTAGATTAGGGGACTTATACAGTTCGAAAGGGGATGATTTAAGGTCCATTTCTACCAATTTTCATAAATGCCAATCGATCAGGGGCGTTGCATTAAGAATTTAAAGACTTAGACCCATAAACTTACAGATACAAAATGGACTTTTGCTCATATTAGGTGTAAGGGTGAGTTTTAGATTAGGGGACTTATACAGTTCGAAAGGGGATGATTTAAGGTCCATTTGTACCAATTTTCATAAATGCCAATCGATCAGGGGCGTTGCATTAAGAATTTAAAGACTTAGACCCATAAACTTACAGATACAAAATGGACTTTTGCTCATATTAGGTGTAAGGGTGAGTTTTAGATTAGGGGACTTATACAGTTCGAAAGGGGATGATTTAAGGTCCATTTCTACCAATTTTCATAAATGCCAATCGATCAGGGGCGTTGCATTAAGAATTTAAAGACTTAGACCCATAAACTTACAGATACAAAATGGACTTTTGCTCATAATAGGCGTAAGGGTTGTTGTTAGATTAGGGGACTTATACAGTTCGAAAGGGGATGATTTAAGGTCCATTTCTACCAATTTTCATAAATGCCAATCGATCAGGGGCGTTGCATTAAGAATTTAAAGACTTAGACCCATAAACTTACAGATACAAAATGGACTTTTGCTCATATTAGGTGTAAGGGTGAGTTTTAGATTAGGGGACTTATACAGTTCGAAAGGGGATGATTTAAGGTCCATTTCTACCAATTTTCATAAATGCCAATCGATCAGGGGCGTTGCATTAAGAATTTAAAGACTTAGACCCATAAACTTACAGATACAAAATGGACTTTTGCTCATATTAGGTGTAAGGGTGAGTTTTAGATTAGGGGATTTATACAGTTCGAAAGGGGATGATTTAAGGTCCACTTCTACCAATTTTCATAAATGCCAATCAATCAGGGGCGTTGCATTAAGAATTTAAAGACTTAGACCCATAAACTTACAGATACAAAATGGACTTTTGCTCATATTAGGTGTAAGGGTGAGTTTTAGATTAGGGGACTTATACAGTTCGAAAGGGGATGATTTAAGGTCCATTTCTACCAATTTTCATAAATGCCAATCAATCAGGGGCGTTGCATTAAGAATTTAAAGACTTAGACCCATAAACTTACAGATACAAAATGGACTTTTGCTCATATTAGGTGTAAGGGTGAGTTTTAGATTAGGGGACTTATACAGTTCGAAAGGGGATGATTTAAGGTCCATTTCTACCAATTTTCATAAATGCCAATCAATCAGGGGCGTTGCATTAAGAATTTAAAGACTTAGACCCATAAACTTACAGATACAAAATGGACTTTTGCTCATATTAGGTGTAAGGGTGAGTTTTAGATTAGGGGACTTATACAGTTCGAAAGGGGATGATTTAAGGTCCATTTCTACCAATTTTCATAAATGCCAATCGATCAGGGGCGTTGCATTAAGAATTTAAAGACTTAGACCCATAAACTTACAGATACAAAATGGACTTTTGCTCATATTAGGTGTAAGGGTGAGTTTTAGATTAGGGGATTTATACAGTTCGAAAGGGGATGATTTAAGGTCCATTTGTACCAATTTTCACACATGCCAATCGATCAGGGGCGTTGCATTAAGAATTTAAAGACTTAGACCCATAAACTTACAGATACAAAATGGACTTTTGCTCATAATAGGCGTAAGGGTGAGTTTTAGATTAGGGGATTTATACAGTTCGAAAGGGGATGATTTAAGGTCCATTTGTACCAATTTTCACACATGCCAATCGATCAGGGGCGTTGCATTAAGAATTTAAAGACTTAGACC
The DNA here is from genome assembly GCF_022605725.1 of Anthonomus grandis grandis. NCBI lineage: Eukaryota > Metazoa > Arthropoda > Insecta > Coleoptera > Curculionidae > Anthonomus > Anthonomus grandis. Next base: position 569,964 of record NC_065564.1, on the reverse strand, counting down.
CATAAACTTACAGATACAAAATGGACTTTTGCTCATAATAGGTGTAAGGGTGAGTTTTAGATTAGGGGATTTATACAGTTCGAAAGGGGATGATTTAAGGTCCATTTGTACCAATTTTCACACATGCCAATCGATCAGGGGCGTTGCATTAAGAATTTAAAGACTTAGACCCATAAACTTACAGATACAAAATACTCTCACGAGATGTG